>NC_142593.1:4657144-4957144 GCF_965207765.1 Zootoca vivipara | reverse complement strand
AAATTCGTAAGTAGAGTTATTTGTAAGTAGAGGTACCACTGTACATGTTCCATGGAGGGGATTCTATGAATAGGTGACGGGAAAAGAGAATGAGTTCAATTCTTTAAGGCGACCGAACCTTCCATGAGTTCCAAGATGACTCTTGCCCTTGCATGCTCACCAAATCTTTTGTTACCCACTCCTCCCTCTCCACGAAGAGGAAGGCCAGTGAAACATCTCCTACCTCTTTGGTGGTCGTTATCATGATGCTTCTTTTCATCTTTGATCGGGAGATGGGACTGGCCCCCAAGGGCACTCGACAAGGCTAAAAGGCCAGCGCTGCTGCCAATGGGTGGGATGGCTGGTGGTTGCAATCCTGAAGGGTGCGGAGTGAGAGGCACTGGGAGACCATGTCCATGTGACAAATGCTGGGCCTGGAGTTGCTGCTGCTGTGAAAAATTAAACACAGATATTGAATTTGTTCCAGGGAAGAAAGATTTAAATGCAGTTAACTGTGTCCTGGACTGCACTCGTGTATCTTCAAGGGCTGTCAACCAGTCAATGGCCTTGCTTCACAAAAAATAATTAAAGACAGTACAGCATCTTGGTGCAGGTGGAGACATTTGATAAATGAAATTGGCTGAAAAGCACAATTGTTTACTGCAAGAGTAGCCAACGCACCACCCTCCAATATGCTGTTGGGACTCCCAATTACTATCATCTCCAGCCAGCACATCCAATGGCCAGGGATGATGGGAAATGTAGTCCATTAAACATCTAGATTGGCACTACAGCCTATAATGTCTGGAAAATTACGGGGTAGGGCAGTGAGGAAGGCTGCACACCATCAACTTTATTAGGATATTTTTAAACTGCAGGGTTGGAAAGAACAAAACCAACATGATAAGCCTGGCCTTTCAAGAGCAGCTCTTCCAGGAGCAGTAACACACATATATACACATGTATAATCAAAACACACAAGTTAACAATGAAAGCAGCAATAAAGTTTTGCGCACGCACCAAAAAAAGGAGAAAATTGAGAAAATTAGTGTTAAACAGTTCTCCTAGAGCTGCTGCGCAGCGTGCAGTGAGAGTTAATTTGAAAGAGGAAACCTGAATTAACAATCCAGAAAAGGAAACTGGTTGCAGCCACCGTTTTAAGTCCTTTAAGTGTCCTCAGCGGTACTTGAGCAAATTACTAAAGAAAATCTAATGTAGCAAAGCTTGGGTCCTCCTGTAGGCTTGCTCAATAATGCTGAAATAATTGGGCACTCTGCGCACGTTTAGTGATGCTCGAATGAAAAGCTAGAGGCCTGCCCTTGTACTCTTCTCTAGCTGCTGACTCTGTGTTGTGACAGGTTTATTTGAGTGGGACTGTGATGCATGCACCAGTAACTGCGCTGACAAGAGTTTAAAGTCATTTTTACCAGTACACTGGCAACACATAGAGAAAGCCCTTGAGAGGTTAGAATTGGAGTGCTTGACCTCAGCCAAGGCTGCATCAAGCTTTCTACTATACTAACCATTGTGGGGTAGATGGTTTGTTGATGCTGCCGAGTGAGAATCGTGGGGGGGCGGGGGTGGGGGGGATACAGTGGTAGAAGGAAGAAATGTGTCATGCTCAATCTATCCTAACAGGGAACAGCTTCAGTTCACACTTGCCCAGACAATAGCCCCCCCCCCGCCCCCCTTTACTTACGATTCACAAAATGACTCTGAAATCAGCTTTCACTTTCACAAACCATGCTCTTTAAGCAAACTCACTCACTCTCTTTCTCTCTGTGTGTGTGTATCCAAGCTTTTAAGAAAGTTTAAAAGGGGGCAGGAACAACTTGCATTACCACCCTCAAATAACAGAAACAAAACACCCCATCAAAACTCCAAGACTTACCCCTGCCTATTATGTAAATGGGCAACACTGTACTGTGTTCAAATCTTAATACCTTTCAATCAAATTTATCATTTGAAAAAAGGTAGATAAATCTTTATTACGGTCACCGACCAGCACAGTAATTTACATTATATCATCAATGTTTAAAATATTTTTTTAAAAAAACTTTTTAAAATAAACTAAAACAACTTATCTAAAAGGATCAATCAACCTTTGATCCTTATTTTTATACTGATTATTTACTTTGCGCTATAAATTAGGATGGAATCTGCCTGGCTCTATTCAGTAGTTAATTTAAGAACTGTACTTCCTGAATTTTGATAGCATTTGCACAGAATCTTGCCACCGTAGCAGTGACCTTTGGATTAGAGTCTGAAAGGAGCCATTTAATTTGCAATTCTTCAGATCGTCCAGGTAACTCATCAAATATCTTTAGGGTAGATTCGTTTCAGAGGTCTCTGTAAAAGGAGCAACGAAAAGATACATGGTGGTGGTCTCTATTTCTCCAGAACTGCACGGACAGAGACTGTCTTCTTGGGGAAATTGTCTAAACTTCCCATATAGAACCGCTGACAGCAGTATATGAAACCTGGCCAGAGTAAACGCCTTTCTGTGTGATGGTACAGTATCTCTAAATGGGTTAGATAATCAGCTGGAAGCGACAGATATCTTCGGTCTTCTGATATCAGGAAAGATGGAACTTTATTTAAATCATTTATTTAAATCATTCTGTCAATTATTCTCTGTTTGACTATATTTTTGGCTATATTGTAATTACAGGAGAAGAGGTGAGTTTGTTAAAGGCCTATAATTTGTAACTTATTTTCAATGGCTCTACTCCATGGCAAACGATAGTTTTCTTTCAGTATCAACGGGACCAGGCCCTGAGGATTGTGATGTAATTTCAGCCATAGATTGCACACTTGTATCCAGATTTTTGCCTCCACGCGTATCATTCCTGTTTCTAACCATAAGGTGGCATTTGACACACAGGGAGGTGTTTGGAGAGCCGCTCTAATAAACTTTGACTGGACTGTTTCTAATTGGATTAAATTTGGGATTAAACTTGGATTAAACTTGAAAAAGATATATATTAAGCTACCTTCCCCTACCCCACCTCCACCGTTTCACCCTGGATTTAAATCAGATGTACAACCGGTTGCATCAGCTATTTTATTGCAACTTTTGGTTCTAAACCTTTGGAAAGGTTATCCTAGTTTGACTTCTGCTCAGACTAAAACTAGTACTTTAGCCGCGGAAGGAGTGCTGTGACAAAATTGCAAACCTAAGCCAACAGTTCCTGTTCAAGCTGAAATTAATACTGAGGCCACATCAGTGTTACAGGGTGAACATTTCAAAATAAAGATGTTTCATTGAGAAGTGTGATCCAATCAACTGTCCTACAAGAAATATGCAAAATAACTAAGCAAGTATTAGAAGTCACCCTAGAACTGGCCCTACTGAACATTTTCCAAGATGATAATGCCCACTCACATTATAAAGAGCTTATAACCCACCTACTTGCAGCAGCCAGAAACATCATAGCCAGACCTGTCAGGAGTGAACACGGACCACTGGCACCAAACCATATGGGAAACAGCCGTACTAGAAAAGCTAACCAATAAACTGAAACTAACACAGGGACAAATAGAAGAGGACACATTCGTCCCGGTATGGCTCCCCTTTATCACATACACAGCCCAACAAGGCAACAACAAGAATCCACCGACAGCACACAAATCAATATGGCTAACTTGACCCAACAATCTCCCCCCTCACAAATGCAAGCAAACCTCACTGCAGACAAACACAGACAACCAACCACACTCTGCCCCGCAATCCCTCTCAATACCAAGGGAATATAATAAGCGAAGAGAAAGAGAACCTACCCAGTTGACGCTGACGCAAAACCCCACACGTACTCTATAGAAAACAGTATGTTTCCCCACCCCACCCCACCCTTCTCTTCTTCCCCAACCTTATACTGTATACAATACTAATGTCTCATATCAAATTTAACTGATCTGTAGAAAAGACTCCACAACCTGAAAAAGAGATAATGCACATGCTTTCTAAACCAAGAAAATATACAACTTCCAATGTGTGCAGTTAAAAACACGGCAGGACAAAGACATATTCTTTTTGACTTTATTATTTGTCTTCTCAATCTACCAAGCATATATCAGATAATCTAAGAATTGCATTTCCCATAATGCCCAGATGCCTTGGATTCATCACATACAGGAGGAGGATCCCTGCAACCTGCACCCAGGCTCTCAAGCTGTGTGTAGTAGTGTCCTCTCCTCCTGTCCTGCACATAGTGGGTTGAGATGCAGAGGCTCTAGACAAGCATCTATTCTGAAAGGGCACCCAGTGGGTTCTAGAGGCCTCATTCTTTCTTAGAAAAATCTGGGGAAAGAACCAGATTCATTTATGATTGGATCATTAGAAATCACCAACTTTTTCAAGGAAATGCAACACTGAATTGAATTATATAATCAATGCTATCCTACCTTCCAACTATCTGGCTAGCTAATACTAATACAAATTAAGCAAATAGTGTCATCAGGGCAAATGTATTCTGTAATGGAGTGTGGCATCATATATTGGGCAGAGTCCTTTGGGCACTGCTATTTCTCCACAAACGTATACCCACCCTGTTATCTTAAAGGTATTCAAATAATATCCAGTCAATGTGAGCTCTTGAGCATGCAATACCAATATATCACCTTTATTATTTAATTGTAATTTAGAAGGCAAGTGAAATTAAGGGAGTCGTTATTTAATTATTTTTCTGGAACCAAATATCCTAATCAGGATTTCTGAGCTGAGGACCAGTTCTCACTTCATATTTTGTAACCTGAAAGGAACGCCCAAGCTTTTCCTTAAAACAAATTGTATGAATGTAGGAGGTTTTAAAAACCTCAGAAACATGAGCCCAATCTTTCAGAATGTTTTTAAAAAGCATGTAGAGTTGCTCTCTTGACCAAAAACTCAGGTAATTTGTCTATTAATAAATATGTATAAATATGTATGGCATTTTTAAAAATTGGTATTAATCTCTAGGTACATAATACAAAATGAGAATCAACCTGACTTGGTGTGTTTTAAAGGGGAAGTGGGAAAACATGGAGGGAGTCAAAAAAAAGTTTACCATTGATTTCATTACCATTTCCTAACTAAGATATGAAATATTGATGGCAAGCTTAAATCTTCCAACTACATATCTAAAAAAGGATCAAATTAAAAGCACAATGTGCTTATAAACCATGGACAAATTAGCTTCTAATGTTCTCTTGTTAGAGTCAGCACATTCAGAAGCCTATTTTCCTGGAAAGGATTCAGGTTTCTACTGGATATCATCCAAGCAGTGCCATGCCAGAGTAATCTAGTGCTTTCCCCCTTATAGACCCTGAAAGCTCATTGCCATTATCCAAACAGCCCTAACATCCTCCTCCAACCCAGAGACATTTCTAATGTTAACTGACAAATTAATCTCTCGAAGACCTCACTTTATATCTCAGCCCACATGCATGCTGTACCGGTATGTATATCCTTTCAACGCTGCCTGGAAAATAGAGGCAACATCCAATTAAAATATTCTCATTAGTATTACTATTCAAGTCACACTGCATACAAAAACAGCTACCAAGTGGAGGAGACAGAATTAGAGGAGAAAGAGGAAATAAGCAACCTAGAAAGTTACAAAACCTAGAAAGGGAAAAAAATAAATTATAAAATATCAAGCACTTTGACATAGAAATCCTTAATATTAAATTAACAGTAAATCAGCAGCCAAGATCCATTTCACTCACCCCAAAACCCTGCTCCTCTCTCTCTCTCTCTCTCACACACACACACACACACACACACTCACACACACTTCAAAAATCATATTCCTTATAACATGTATGTTGAATATGCAGGGTTAGCACACATAGACTAACCACTACTCCTGCCTCCCATACTAGTATTGCCCTCCTGGACTTTATCATAGAATAAGAAATGTAAGAGGAAAAGTCAGTAGCATGTCTCCTTTCAGGGAAAAAAGTATGCTGAGAACATTAGCAAGAGGGGGGAATCACAGGTTTAGAAGGCAGCCACTGACATTGAACAGGACATAATGGGTTTCATATGATGGGTTTCATATGATGCTATAACCTCACCTCCCCCAATGCAGACTGGATTTTACTTGTTATCAATTAAGAATTTGTCTTCCTTAAAGAGATAACACACTTTCGGACAACTGGCCAAACTACCCAAGATATGAGAACAACACATCTATCTTCACTTCAATGGCTCTCAAGATGTGGGTTAATTAAGAGCTCCTGCAATGCCTACACTCACCTTAGAGTAACTAGGGTGTGCCCATATGTATTGACTAGGAAAGGAAATTAACTTATCGGATGCATCAACAAACCAACTAAGCAGTCTGTATTTTCCCCAGAGAGTTTTGCTTCCCTTCACACACCCCTTGCAAACCTTCAAAATGGCCAAGGGACTGAATAATCCTGTGCCCACTTTTTCTTTTAGTATTTCTGCATTTTAAACGTTAGGCTTTGCAATATTCATCAGAACAAAACCATTCACCCTACTGGTTCACTGCAGGATTACTTTGCCCTCCTATAACCAAGTTTAGCTTACAACAAGAATAAAAATGAATAAAGCTAATGTACACAATAAAACAAACAAACAAACAAACAAACTGTAAAATGTACAAAAGCAGCATAAAAGCAGTGGCAAAAACAAAGGAAACAAGTGAGAAAGGCCTGGAAAAATAATAAAGATATTTCCCGGTGGATGAAATTTAATCAAAGCAGGTATTATATTGTTCATTTAGACTATCTTTGAAATGCAGCAAAACACAACCCCAATATGAGAAGACCTGGAACTCTTCTTGCCTGGGAAAATGGCTGAGAACCAGAATTCTTCTGAATTAGCATCACTATGTGCAGAGCCTATTCAGAAGTCTTATTCCCAGTAATATAACTTTAATTTTTGAACCAGATGATGAAGGGGGGAAACCCTTCATGACAAGTGCTATGATCCACCAAGAATTTATTAAGCCTATTTAGGCAGTGTACTAAGCTACTGCAAGTGAAATTTTTCAAATTTTAATTTAAAATCTCCAAATAGGATAGTATAATATGCAACTGCAGACACTTTGAGCCATGCCACTGCACCTGTTTCATACTGTGATTAAATAAGATATGACATATTTCAGCGTTTCCTAAAACATGAAACAAAAGACAACATGAAACAGACACACCATTATGTCAACCCCTTCTTCTTCCTCCTTCCCGCCATAACAATCTGTATACAGTATACAGCAGGTGGCCAATTTGTTTTACAGCCTTTAAGCTCCAAGCACAGCTTAATATAGGCAGAGCCTTTGATCAAACAATAAAAAGCCAGAAAAATAAGTGATTGCTGCACAGAGGTCACAGTCTATTACTAATTTATACAACACCCTCCCCGGCTCTCAGAGGTTGGCAGCTCTGAACACGCACACATTCGGTGGGAATTACTTTACTAAACAAACTGAAATTGTAACCATCCATAATTTACAGGGAAAATGCGACTTTCCCCTCCCTGTGCATTAAATCAAAACGTTCAGAATCAACGGGGACAGTCAAATCCTCTTCCCTGTGTAGATTCAGGAGGAGACACTCTTAGCTGGCATAAATCAAGGTACTCAATGGAGCTGCACCAAATTATGCCATCCCAAAGCCTAGCCCTTATTTCTTAACCTTTGTTTCAGATCAAAGACCCAAAGAGTAAACTCATTTGAAAGGCAAAAAGCAGCCCCTTCACACAGTCAGAAATTCCTCCTTGCGTTAAGCACCAGTGCAAAAATGCATTAGCATTTAGCAGCATGAGCCATGGACCAGTGGCGCCATGGGGATAATAACATGCACCGATGCTAAGTTTTTATTAGAACTTGTATGCACTTATCTGTACCACATGGCTATCCAGAGATTTCCACTTCCCTCTCAAACCCCAAACATCTCAGAAAACATAGAAAGGAGGTGGCATGTTAAATACTAATCAAAAGAATAAACATTATATTACAAAAAGCTTTAACCAATGTGCTGCCCACTTTTAAAAAATAATAAAGAAAAATACTGGAAAATGAGGAACACAGAGACATTTCAATCTCAAACACAGAAAGGATTCTTTGTACATCAAGAGCATTAATGGGGGAAATTAAATCTACTAATTATATGCAATATAAAAGCTTGCCATTCACTTTTAACACATTTTTAATTTTCCAAAGCAAGTAAATATAATTGTATTAATAAAACAAAATGCTTAAAGGTTAAACCAGACTGTTTTAAAAATTATACACATATATGTATACTATATATATATATGTATGTATGAGAGAAACAGTACAGGCAAAATCATTTAAATCATTTCCTTAGTAATACAAGTAATATTTAAATAGATTTAATAGTACTGCTCCAAACCAGTGAATTATGAGTTTAAAACCTATTAAAATGTAATGTTTTTTTTTCCCTGAGCTGAGGGGAGAGAGATTTAAATCCACTGAATTTTAATATTTCAGCTTGAGCTGCAGGAGGTAGAGAGAGTCCAAATGAACTATTCCATCAGCACCATTCAAGCATGAACATTTTAATCAGTTTTACTTCCTTGGAGTTCTCTAACACAGTTTACGCTGTCATTCTGAAAGCACTTAACACAGAGAGTGTGAAAAACCACCAAGGCTTGTTATTGCCTTCACAATTGATAGCAAATAATTTTGCAGGCTTCCTATCATTAAAGTGTCACTGCTAAAAATTGAGGTTCAGCACTTCTTGTGCTAAATTGTATTTTTTGGAACATCGCTGCATACCTGGTTCTTACATTTTTGTTACATTTCCCTCTGTGATAAACAAGCACAAGTGCAAGGTTCCACTTGTATGCAACATAAATAGGGGTATGTGGCAACAGTGTGTGTGTGTGTGTGTGTGTGTGTGTGTGTGCGTGTGCGTGTGCGTGTGCGTGTGCATGTATGAGGATACACAAACACATTTAAAGACAAATGATCACTACCTCCAGAATTGACGGAGGGGGAGCACTGAACAGCCACCAATTTATTTAAGTTCCAAGTTACTACTCCACTTTTAAAAAGTGTGGCAATTACTTGTCCAGTGGATTGCGGCTAGCCCTGCACCCCCAAAGTGTTCTGTCTACATAATAAGTAAAAATGAAATCCTTATGTTAAAACAGAAATTATTTATTACAAAAAATTGTTTGTACCTTTGATTGCTGACATCACAATCTATTCTACATGTCTTTATGGAGCCAACATAAAATTTATTTCCTGCTTTACATTTCAGCATCAGACTATAATTAATGGCCAGCTGCTGTTGCTCACATGCAGTAAATTAAACCTTGTACAGTATATTAAACCTCTTTCCATCTGCCATGGATGCTTTAGCTGAGATTCCTGCATTGCAGGGGGTTGAACTAGATGACCCTTGGGGTCCCTTCCAATTCTATGATTCTAAGTAAACTACAGCCATTCAGTTTCAGCTGGGGTCATCTATACTAACTGCTTATCACAGTGGTTGTGATCCAGAGAGGTATTTTATTTTGTAACACTTTCCCGCTTCCAGCAACAGATCCCAATGTCCTCTCCCAAACTGCTTTTGAAACACCCCAACTTCAAAAAGCAGTTTACCATGTGAAATAGGGAGCTGATGGACAGCTGACATTTTTGAAATACAGTTTGGTAGTTCTTTGATCCAGGTCAATATGTACAAATAGGTTCTAAATTGTTTCCCTCATACTTCCACACTTACTTCCATATTCTTCTCTGTCCATCTCTATTACTCTAAATCAGGGGTCAGCAAACTTTTTCCGCATAGGGCCAGTCCACTGTCCCTCAGACCTTGTGGAGGGCTGGACTACCTACCTACCTACCTACCTACCTATATAAAAATTCCTATGCACAATGCGAGTGGGGCAAGTAGTCCTCCTCCCCACCCCACCCCACCCCCAACCGCCTTCTCAGTTTGCCGCCTGCCTCATTCACCGAAGGGCTGGTGACAGTGGCGCAAAACGGGCTTCCTCCCCACCTGGAGAAAGAAGGCATTGTGCTTACCTTCCCAGGGGCTTCCGCCCCCGCCGCTTCTTCTTCTTCTCGTGAAGCGGGTAGGCAGAGGGAGCTCGTCTGCTCCGCTCTCTGGCCCACAGGAGCACCAGGGCCGTGGCAAAGGGAGGAAGACGGTGAGTGGCGGCGGCTCTGCCAATCAAACGCCACGCCTAGTTTACCCCTGCGTGGTGCGGGGACGTCTCTGCCAATCCAACACAGAGGAGGTAAACCAGGTGCGGCGTTAGATTGGTAGAGCAGCCGCTGCTCAACCTCTTCCACCCATCGCCATCGCTGGGAGTCGCGGGTTCCGGCGTCACGGCATGGGCCAGATTTAGGACCGGGTGGGCCTGATCCAGCCCGGGGGCTGTAGTTTGCTGACCCCTACTCTAAATCCCTTTCACCTATGCATCTCTCATTCTACTGACACATTAGGTAAAGGTAAAGGGGCCCCTGACCATCAGGTCCAGTCATGTCCGACTCTGGGGTTGCGGCGCTCATCTCGCTCTATAGGCTGAGGGAGCCGGCGTTTGTCCGCAGACAGCTTCCAGGTCATGTGGCCAGCATGACAAAGCTGCTTCTGGCGAACCAGAGCAGCGCACGGAAACGCCGTTTACCTTCCCGCCGGAGCGGTCCCTATTTATCTACTTGCACTTTGATGTGCTTTCGAACTGCTAGGTGGGCAGGAGCTGGGGCCGAGCAACGGGAGCTCACCCCGTCGCAGGGATTCGAACCTCCGACCTTCTGATCAGCAAGCCCTAGGCTCTGTGGTTTAACCCACAGCGCCACCTGGGTCCCTAATGACACATTAATTAGGGTTTAACATTGTGTTTTTTAAGATGCTGCCCCTGCCTCCTTGAGAGGGGGCACAGCAAACAACTTCTCATCCTGTCTTCTCCTTTCCATCCCCAGTTTATATTATTATAATCATCATTAAGATCAGTACTATCAATACTAATGATGATGATAGATACCTATCTTTTACCTCACCTTTTCATTTTCTTCAACAACTTCTCTCTGGTCCTTTGCCCTCAGAGAAGAAAGGCCCCTTCCTTCTCTCCCCCTGCCAAACTTCTCTGCCTCCTGACTACCTTTACTGGCCCTGGTCCACTGAAGAGGCCCCAGCCCTCAGGCACAAACAGAAGGAGCTCTTCCTCTTGCAGAAGGGTAACTCGGGATACTCACGGTAGACTCTAACCCATTTTATGTAAAAGCACACCAGAAAAAAGGAAAGAGTCATAGACCAATAGCATTTAGCTGCACAGACAACTCCAGCCAAAACATTTCAGTGAAGAGCAGTAGTTCTGGAGGGGGCATCAAATGTTTCTATATGTGTAGCTTGGAATAAAAACTCTGGAATGTGAACAGTGACAAAGTAGTTTTGCCTCAAATGGGTTCTGTTATAATTATAACAGTGATGTTTCCCCCAGAAATCCTTCTCCCCACCCCCTTTCATTTTCCCTGAAAAACAAATTTTAAGAAGGATGGCTAATATTTAACTTGTGACAATCTGTCAGTAATTTTCAATGGAACATGACCTGTGAAAGAAGTCATTATAAGTGTTTCATTCCATTAAACACAACTAGTTTACTGTCAAGAGAACAACCCGTCTCTCCGTGTTTCAAGTTCACTTCAGCATTCCACATTTAAATGGCATGGATCAGTGGTTTGGTTCATTTACCAATGAAGGAAGAATATTGCAAAGTTAACAAGGTGTTTCATTAGGTTTCACAAAATCCTAGCATCAAGGTATGAAGGATCTACAACGTACTACAAACACATGTTCACAAAATACTGAACTACATCACAGAATTCCTTTAAATCAGGGGTCCCCAAACTACGGCCCCCGGGCCGGATGCGGCCCAATCGGCCTTCCAATCCGGCCCGCGACGACCCCCGCCGCCCGCTGCCGCCGCCCGCTCTCACGGCGCGCGGCGCAGCGACAATCAAAAAAATCGGCAAAAAATCGCCGAAAATCCTTTGTGCGCATGCGTACAGGCCTCTCCCGACCCGGAAGAGGTCATTTCTGGTGCACTTCCGGGTCGGGGGAGGCCCATACGCATGCGCACAAGCGATTTTCGGCTATTTTTTTCCGCCCGTGCGCGTGTGCGCATGCGCACGGGCGCGCACTCCCCCGCCCTCCGGCCCGCTGCGCGCGCACTCCCCTGCCGTCCGGCCCACCGCGCGGACGGCGCGGCGGGCACCGGCCCGCCGCTCGGTAAGTCTGGGGACCCCTGCTTTAGATCAATCCTTGATTACCCCATATATCTTCCATGTATTTTATTCTACAAAGAACTGCACTTTCTTTCACTCACATTTCTATGTATGTATGTACCGTGTTTCCCCTTTTTTAAGACACCGTCTTATAACTTTTTTTCCTCAAAAAAACACACGGTGGCTTATTTTCAGGGGGTGTCTTTTTTTTTAAGTGCTGGTACAACTGGGTCCCACTGGCTCAGGACACTCGGTGCTCTCTTCCGCGCACATTATAAACACCACACTCTAGCCTACTGTGCTATCCAGGTTTTGCTGTCAACCAGGCTGGCAGCAGCTCTCCAGAATTTCAAACTTGGGGGTACCTGGGGGTTAAACCTGGGATCCTTCTGCTCCCCGGGCTCTCTCACGCCGGCCGAGGAATGAGGAGGGAGGCCGTGACCCGTCCCGCTCTGAGATGCTTGTGAGGGAAGCGCGAGGGGGACGAGGCTTGGGCCCATGCCCCTGGCGCGCGCGCGCGGCTGAATGACGAGCCGAAGCGGAACCTTTTCTCTGTGGGGGGGGGGGAGACGCGCGCGCGCGCAAACACACACACACACACACACACACACACACACACTGAGAGAGAGACACGCACAGGGAGAGAAAGAAAGAGACGCGCGCACACACACACACACACACACACAGAGACGCACGGGGGAGAGAGAGAAAGAGACGCGCGCACACACACACAGAGAGAGACGGACGCACGGGGGAGAGAAAGAAAGAGACGCGCACAAACACACACACAGAGAGAGACGGATGCACGGGGAGAGAAAGAAAGAGACGCGCACAAACACACACACAGAGAGAGACGGATGCACGGGGAGAGAAAGAAAGAGACGCGCACAAACACACACACAGAGAGAGACGGACGCACGGGGGAGAGAAAGAAAGAGACGCGCACAAACACACACACAGAGAGAGACGGATGCACGGGGAGAGAAAGAAAGAGACGCGCACAAACACACACACACAGAGACGCACGGGGGGGGAGAGAGAGAGACGCGCGCGCGCACACACACACACACACAGAGACGGACGCACAGGGAGAGAAAGAAAGAGACACGCGCACACACAGAGAGCGTGCGGCTGCAGCACACACAGAGAGCGTGCGGCTGCAGCGCTCACGAAGCAGCGCTGCACTTAGGGGAAGATGGCCAGGGAGGGGGGCTGCGGGGTCAAGGCAATGCGTGAAAGGGAGGGATGGCGAGGAAGAAGTGGGGAGTGAAGTGATCGGGGCTTTAACATGCCCGCACGCGCAAAAGGGAGGCTCGGAATATGGAGATCGGTTCTGGCTGCTTCTCTTAAAGTGCCGCAAGTAACGAGCCTCTCTCTCTTTCCTCCTGCCGCTCGTGCCCTTGGTGCTTCGTGCGGCGCTGCTTCACGCTTTGTCAGCGCTGCAGCCGCCACCGCTTCTGGGCACCCACCCGACCCCACAGGCTTCCTCCTCCTGCCGCGGCCGGCATTGCAGGAGCTGGGTCCTGCTGGCTGGTGCTCCGTGCGGCACTGCTGCACGCTTTATTGGCACTAAAGCAGCCACCGCCGCTTCCGGGCACTGACCCGACCCGGCAGGCTTCCTCCTCCTGTCGCGGCCGGCATGCTGGGTCCTGCTAGCTGGTGCGGAAGTATGGTTTATTTTCGGGGTATGTCTTATAGCTCTCAAATGGTTAAAAACCCTGCCATGGCTTACTTTCTGACTACGTATTAAAAAAGGGGAAACACGGTATGTGCATCATTTACGCCCTGCCTTTTTCTACTGAGGCACCCCAAAATATGGATATTAATGAAGCACTATTATTTTGTATACAGAGTTTTTTTAAAAAAAATTAAAAGGGATGAAAATGGCTGAGGGTGGGCACATGGGAGAAGAATGAGTTTCGCCCCAGCCCAGTGAATGTCCAAATTCAGTTAAAATAAAAAAAAACCTTCCAGTAGCACCTTAGAGACCAACTAAGTTTGTCATTGGTATGAGCTTTCGTGTAAGGGTCTGGCGATTTCTGTTTCAGTGTATCCGAAGAAGTGTGCATGCACACGAAAGCTCATGCCAATGACAAACTTAGTTGGTCTCTAAGGTGCTACTGGAAGGAATTTTTTATTTTGTTTCGACTACGTCAGACCAACACAGCTACCTACCTGTAACTAAAACAAATTCAGTTAAAACAACCACCTAGCGAGGATAAACTCTCCTACGTGCTCAGTGAAATTAAACACATTTTGCAAGACAATGTTATTCTCATATTTCTTCATTTAAATACATATAACCACGTAGGGTATCTAAATTAGTTTGAAAGGCTGTAGCTCCAGCTGGTAGCAAGCAGCCAGAGGGGAAGCATTCATTTGGTGCAGTTTGGAGTTCACAGTAGCACAGTGAAATTAAAAGGAAGATTTTCACTGAAACTCCACACAACAGTTTAAAAATGAAATTAAACAAAAACTACACACACTGGACTACAAGATGCATGTCCATCAACTAAAACAATGTTGAGTAGTTTAAAAAAAGTCTAACAATCAGAGTAAAGCAAGGCTCACACTCTCATAATTTTACATAAAAAGCACTTACATTAAGAAAAATCAGACCTTTTGCAATTTATTTTATTCAAACAATATTTAGATAGCAGTAGTTTTATTAGGTAATGAAAACTAATTGGGAAATTATTCATCTTCTAGTCTCCCCACTGGAGCGTAAAAGACATATAACAAATGTTATTCATGATTCGACACAACCTACTCTGTCTGATTCATCTCCTCCTTTCTAAGGGGCACTTCAGAGGAAATAAAGGTTACTCTTTCCCATTTATATTTTTTAATTGACTGCTGGTATTTTCTTGTGGTCAGAGGGATAGGAAAGAACACTCAAAATAGCCTATTAAGAAAAACAAGCTACAATCAGACAACGCTCTACACTACTGTCAGCCAGGATCAGAGTGCCCTTACTTCCTTGTTAAAAGATAGAAGCATAAATGAAGGAATATCTTCACTACAGATTGATTATTCCGCAACCCTTATCCACATCTTCACTCAGCAATTTGAATTTTAATGAAAGTAAATGGAATAATTAGCATTTCAAAGCGTGTTTGATACAGTGCATTTTTAAAGGGAGACTTTTATGTATATTCAATACACAAAAGGGGGGAAAGCATTTGCGAGTGGGCAAAAAAAGGAGAGGCACACTGGTAAGGTCTCCATTAGAATAACTTAAACAATTGCTTGAACTAACTGAATAATTACAGATGTGAATCATGGGGCTATTAGTGATTTTTCCTCACCTTTATTTTATATGGTACTTCTGAACAACCAACTGTTTTATCAGTCTTTAGAAGTGAATCATAAAAAGTTTCCCCCTCCTCCTTTGTTTAAAGGGAGCCCGTTAAATGTTGCTACTGTGTGCCCAATGTTTGAAATTCAGGAGGCAGCATTTAACATTTCATATTAAATTTACTGGGACAAAATCTTGTCCCAGTTGATGCCAAGGAGGAGCCCACCAGTTCTCAAGGAAATAAAAAGCCAACTGAAATGTAATGATAGATGGCCACTACAAGTCATAATTACCCAATCCCTTATTCCTAGATAATTCTGCAGGAAAAAAAACCAACAACCCACCTTTGCCTTGGAATATGACTTATGGCTTTCCATAAAACTAAGTATGAATTTGGGATGGCAGAAACTTGGAACTAGCTACAAAGAAAGGCACTAGTGCGCAAGTGGAAAGTGATTCCATATGAGCAGGTTTTGCTTCTTGTGCCACATTGAATTTGATCTAAAATATCAACCTCAAGCTCTTTGGAGTACAAGGGGCTGGTGGGAAAAATATCCTCGGTGTGGGCACAGAGCCCTGCGTGTGGCACTTTGAGTCCTTGCTACAAAATACTTTACAATTATTTCGGGTCAAAACAACCCAAATGATATTTGCAAAGAGGCCCAAAAGGCATGCTGGAATTGTTAAACGGAATCAAAGCAACATGAAAAAACGAGGTGCTCTACCATGGTATAATGGCTGACCAGCCAAAGCAGCCCTTTTAGTTGTCTAACTAAAATAGGGCACATGGGGGGGGGCGCTTTGTTTCCAGGATTCAATAGCACCATTTCTTCTAGAGGCGTTTTTTAAAAAGAGGTGCGCAAAACAACAAGCAAAAAAGTCAAAGGGTTTACGCTATGCAAAGTCAAGACACAATCAGTGTGCAGTTTACTGATCATATTTGGATAGCTTTGAAATGCATCTTGAGGTTTGCACAGATGTTCCTTTAGCCTCTTTCTTCATTCACAGAAGCCATTCTCCACCCTAAGCTATGAGACGTGCATTCAGAAAACAATCAGATCTGATGGTTAATTTTGAAAAGACTTATTTCCTGTGGCTGATGGCTTCTTGTTGTTTTTATGTATTTTAATGTTTAATCAATGTTTACTAATCTTTTAGATATTAATTTTTATCTTGTAAATGACATGACTTAAAAACACACACAACCTTTTTTCCCTATTTCTTTACAACCACCTTGAGAACTCTGGCTTGAGAGGTGGGTTGCAATTTTGAAAAATAAGTAAAACCAAATGCATAGTTTGCAGGAGCACATGAGATAAAAACTACAGTCGTACCTTGGCTCCCGAACGCCTTGCAAGTCAAACGTTTTGGCTCCCAAAAGCCGCAAACCCAGAAGTGAGTGTTCCGGTCTGCAAACATTCTTTGGAACCAAACGTCCAACATGGCTTCCTATTGGCTGCAGGAGCTTCCTGCAGCCAATTGGAAGCCGCGCCTTGGTTTCCAAACGTTTGGGAAGTCGAATGAACTTCTAGAATGGATTCCGTTCGACTTCCAAGGTACCACTGTACTGCAAATCCTACTTGTTCTTCTACGATGGCAGCTTCCACATCCTCAAAAGAAGTACATTTCAGATTGTGGAACTTGCTACAGCAGATGTCTCAGTTCACACATTACATCTTGATGCCCAAAGATACTTCCAGTGAGTAAATGAGGGGCTGAAAGTAAAATATAAGGCTGGCAAAGCTCTCCACCAGATAGGAGCTTCTTCTGTCAATTTGGTTGTCAGTCTTTTGAGCTTCGACACATTTAAAAAGAAATGAGTTGGAAAAATGAAAATAAGAAATAGCTACACGGTCAGCAGAATTCTTTTGTTTACCATCTGGCTTGTTACGAAGTTTTAAAAGCACAGTGTATATGTATATATTGTTAGGTGGGCTGCTTGATCAATTTGTAGAAGCACAGATTAACCAGTGCTTGGATCCACTGCTGTCCAATTTATTTCTGACCAGCTGAGAACTAAACTTCACAACAAAAAGCAGAGTTTGGAGGGGGGGGGAAGAAAGAAAGTGAACTAATTTTTAAAAAGACTATGAAAGCTAAAATGGAAAGACCACATACCCCAATGATTGCGTTCAGTTCTGCCATGGTCACTTGCTTGGCACGTTCCACAGCCTGCACCACTTGTTGCTGGTGCTATAAATGAAGATCAGAAACAGAATAAAATTATTTGCTTTCTAGTGAATTAAGCACAGAATTTCCTATTTGCTTCTCTCCTTTAAAAATAAGCTTTTTTTAAAAAAAAAAACCCTCTTTAGATTGCATGCAGGCCTGAAATAATATGTGCCTTACAGAGCAAGAATTCTGGGTGGATTTGTAAGATAGCTCGAGGTGAGGGTTTATTTTATCCAGACCAAGTAATTAACTGGAATTCAGCTTTCATCTCTCTGCCCAGAGAGAACTCTCTGCTCCAAATGGGCAACAGCAGCATACCAATCTTTTTGACTTAAGAGGACAGTGCTGTCCTCAACTGCAAGAATTGTTCTCTAGGCACAAGACAGCAAAATGTTGTGAACAAAGTGATGCATTTGAAAAACAAGGAGTGCATTTGGGCACCCACCCACCCACCAACCATGTTATTTCCTTGTCAGAAAAGCAAACATTAGTTCTAATTCTCCCTGACTTGTGCACTTGACTGCTTACTTTGATATAAATATATCCCTTAACTTGCTTCAGCTTTAAATTTATTTATTCCAATAAAGGGGTTAATCCAGACTTGAAGCAATTAAATGAGAGGGGGGGAGGGGAAAAGAGGAGGAGAGCGAGAGAGTCAGCTTAAAACACCCTGGCCTTTCATCTGTATGTAAACAAGGCAAAGACAAGCTTGCTAATTTAGGATTACAAGTCTGGAGACAAGAAGACACAGGCCTTGGCACATTTTAAAGAAGCTTTGCTATAGGGAAAAATACATGTTGAATCTTTGTTCATATTTCAATCAAAATGTGAAAGCCTTTGGCTGTTTCGATCACCAGAGCCATGATTAAGGCTAAGGCTGAGATTCTAAACATGCTTACACTAGAAAAAAAAGCCATCAAGAAACTCTCTGAGACTTGAACTGAGGTGGGCTGGCTTACCTGCACTATATCATCACACAGCTTTAACTATCATGGCTCCCCTGAGGCTCCAAGAAGTCACAAATGGGTAGTTTTGGGTGAGGGTGCTGAAATGTTTTGGGGTTTTTTAAAGATCTCTCTGGCCCCTCCCAAAGAACCGTAATTCTCAGCAGCCCTTGGCTTAGAGCCATGGTAGTTTCAATGCAATTAGTTTCATAAAGATCAGGTAGACTGAACATATTGTTAAAGTCTCAATGCTGTTCAGCTCAGCAGGTTTGAAATTTGCTTGCCCTATAGGAAAGCAGAGTGGTGCACAAAATGGAATAAAAAATGTTCTGGACTGGAGCGCCACAAAGTTTTTCCGTTTAGGGGAAATGACACTCCAATAAGTACCGTGTTTCTCCGAAAATAATCCATACCCCAAAAATAAACCATACCCCGGAAATAAGCCATAGTGATAGGCAGTTTAACTCTGTAGGTTAAACTGTACCATACTTAATATAAAAAGACATCCCCTGAAAATAAGCCACCGTGTGTTTTTTTGAGGAAAAATAAATATAAGACGGTGTCTTATTTTTGGAGAAACATGGTAAGATGGAGCTCTAAGGAAAGACAAAGGGCAGGATACTCTAACTGTAGGAACACTGGGCAATGAATTGCCAAATAGACGGTTGGTGAATTGATGCAAGAATCAAGGTTTTCCTACTTTAGACCAGAGGTTCTCAACCTTTTTGAGTCCACGGTTCCCTTGACCAACTACGTTCTTTCTGCCTCACTCCCGAGTCTCAGGAGCTCAGTTATGTTTCCCCTTCCCTGCCGAGCCGGCAGCCTCTCACCCCTTTTCGGACACCTTCCCTTGTGGAGGGTTCCCTCAGCCTCCTCTCCTCTCCCCTCTCCTTGGGCTCCCTTCCCTCACCAGCTTGCTTACTCCGAGGCCACCTCAGTTCCTGGCAACCAGCACCCCCTGACTGACCCCAGAGGCACCATTCACCTGGAGAGCCCACTGCAATAAACAGCTGCACAAGCCTCTGGAGACAGAGACGTGGGAGGACATCAGAGGGGGAAGGAAGGAAGGAAGGAAGGAAGGAAGGAAGGAAGGAAGGAAGGAAGGAAGGAAGGAAGGAAGGAAGGAAGGAAGGAAGGAAGGAAGGAGGCTGGTGCTGCCTGTGGCATCTCTGACCACCATTCAAGGCACCCCAGGGTGCCATGGCACACTAGCTACAAACCACAGCTCTAGACGTAATGATGGAGGACACCAGCATCATACTACCAACACCAAAGAAGTATAAACATACTCAAAACTCCCACACACACGCCTGTCCTGTTCCTTCTGTGCACAGAGGGGATTCTTACTAGGGTTGCTGAGCATTCAGCTGCTTTAAAAGAAAAGGGGAAAGGACTACAAATATGAAGAGCTTTGTGCACTGAGTGCAAAACAGGCAAACAGGGCTGCAAAAATCCAAATAAGCAGTAGTTTTAACACTGGCACCAGGTTTGCTGGCAATGCTTCTTGTGTGCTGCTGTTTGCAGGACTTGGCTATTGCCTCCCATGTTCTCTGTTTTGTTCCTTTCCCGCCTGCCCTGACTCTCACAGCCACTTGGCTTACTCCATTCCCTAACCAAGGTGCAGGTGGATTAGCAGCAAAAGCAGAGGGGTTGGTCACTGTCTCCTCCCCTTCCCTCCTCAAGTCACTCATAAACCAGCTGAGTCCAGTGAGCAGCAGCTGCTAAGTTTGGCTCCAACGACTTGATGATGATGACGATCCAAGAGGTGACCTGGAGCATCGAAGAATATGGTGGTGCCTCAAAGGGAGAGTGCTGGTGGCCTGGGAACCCTCCTCAGATTCTTTTGTTTTCCATCTTTTACCCTTCCTTCATATCATAAATTTATTCCTGCTCCCTTCCTTTCTCATCCGTTCACCTCTTCACATTCCCCATCCCTTTCTAATCCTGGAATCCTCCTTCTCCCCTCTGCCATTTTCTTCTTCATTCTTTTCTTTCTTCACAACTATTAGAACTGTTCCCCATGTCCTTTTTAGACCCAGATCATTCTCCACCCCAATCCTCTTCCCCACTCGACTGCTTTCCCCCCAGGTGTGCAGTGGGGCCTTAATTTATTTCTTCATCTTTTCCAACTTTGCCTTTTTACCTGAACTACAATGGAACCAACTGGTGGCACCCAAGATCACAAAGGCTGTATGTGCAGCATCTAAATCAACTTCTGGGGAAAGTAGACCAGGATTACCAGGGCCTGACTACCAATGCCTGATCTCACTCACACTCACCAGGGGACCAAGGGTTTCACAGAGGATAGGGAACGAACCCCGCCTTCTCCCCAGTCCAAAACTTTGGTTAAACCTGGAGTTGCTTTTGACCAGACATCCCCAGACCTCGGCCCTCCAGATGTTTTGGACTACAATTCCCATCATCCCTGACCACTGGTCCTCTTAGCTAGGAATCATAGGAGTTGTAGGCCAAAACATCTGGAGGGCCGCAGTTGGGGGGTGCCTGCTTTTGACTCTTCATTGCCTCCCTGCTCCCAACTCCAAGCTCTGAGCTACAAACGAAGGGCAGAGGCAGTCAAAAAGCTGCCTAAAGTCATTGGCACCATCTAACCCACTACTGCCTACTGTGGTGGCAGCAGCTCTCTAGGGTGATCTACGTGTGTGCTCATGTGCACCTTCAGCTACCTGAGCGCAGTACTTAATTGGCATAACAGAATCAACAAAATAGAAGGAGGCAACAAATACAACAGGGATCACTTGCTGGCTGGGATGAACATGAAAGACCAAAGTTGCTCCTCCAGTACAAATTCAAATACATGTGGTTGTGGACTTCTCCAGTCTAATTTGAATTTTTTTTGGGGGGGGGAATAGAGTGACAGCTAAGTAATTATCAAATGTGGACAATCTGAGGGGGGCGGGAAACAGAATCAGAAGCCTAGAAGAGCAGTAAACATCAATAGGATACTGTTACCCCTGGATACAAAATCTGTGGGTCATATTAGAGTACCACTATGTCAAAGGAAGCACAGTTCCAGCTCTTGCAGGAAACAAGTTTATTCACAGAATCACTATGGGTAGAAGTTCAAGCCAAAAAAAGCAATACATATTATGCTACCTGACCAAAATTTTGATGAAGATTTTGAAATGCGGGGAGGCATCAGGAAGGTGGAAGAAGGTAGAAATATAATAATGAATGTCATAAATATATGAGGGTTAAATGTAATTTTGGGCCTTACAAAACTAGACAAATTTCCCCGATGTAGTTATTCATAAGTCTACTCTACAAGGAAAGAGGCAACTGTTGATTTAATCACCAGCGGTGCCAAGAAACTGATTCAAGACAAACAATGTTGAGCTACTTAGAAACAGTGACCATAACATTGAAAATGAAATATGTTTAAGTGGAAAATTACTCCAACCCCTCTTCCACAAAAAAGATAAACCCCAAATATGCTTTTCCAGCATCACATTTTGCAGAAGAGCGAAAAGGGAAGTTGAAGAATGAAGCTAGAGGGTCACATACCTTCAACAAGCATGAAGCCTAATTTTCAAAACATACACATACACTTGTAATAGAGGCTTAAATACAGTGTCTATCACAGACTGTATGTGAGTCAAGGAGGCTACAAAATGCAAGGCATATAACTTTAAGAAATGGAAGCTTTGTCCCTAAGAACAAAGAGCATAAACTCAGATAAATCAAACCCAAATTCACCAGAAGGCAAGACAGGAAGTCTGAAAAGCAAAATAATTAATAAGAAGGTGTGTGTCCAAGGAACACCACAACAGACAAAGATGCTGAAAGAAGTATTTGCATCAATCTCTGCTGGGAAGATCTTGTTGAGATAGCAACTTGCTGCTGGTGGTTTCTTTCTAGCAGTTTGCAGCTGGCAAATAAAAGGCCACAACAGATGAAGTTTGGATTTGATCACCTTAAAAGTTGCTGATATGGAAGTCTGCAGAGAAACCTGATGCCTTCCGGTTGTTGCTGGACCGCAACTCCCATCATCCCTGACCACTGGCCGTGCTAGAGTTCAAAATATCTGCAAGGGAGGTTCTTGGTTGAACACAAACCAGAAGGATGCCACCACTTCACCAAAGGTGCCTCCTGTGAAGGCGCTCAGATGCTTTAGATTCCTTATTGTAAGTGCTATAGCAGGATTACACATGAATGAGCTCAAGAGAATACATTTTTAAAACTTCCTTCTTAATAAAATCTCTCTCTCTCTCTCTCACACACACACACGGCTAAAGTTTCTGAAGCCAGCTAATACCTTTAAATGTAGACTAATGTAAGAGTATGACAATTCACTCCATCATTCAGAATGAAGTACAAAGTGAAGGGATTCTGTCTGGTTCTACAAAAACGACAACTGGAGTATTATTTTTTAGGGGGGTGGGAATACAATATATTAGTCTAATATGATAATGCTCATCAGTAATCAGTGCATAGACAATAGGAAGCTCCATGTAACGCCATTATCAACACCATCCAAATTGTTTTTGCTAATGTAGGTCAGGCCTATTTTATTTCCCTGAGAAGAGCCGCGAAGCCTTTAAAAATCTTCTTTTCAAATAATTTCCATTTGCTATTCTGCCCAGAAAGCATAAGAAAGGAATGGAGTGCTTCAATATTAAACATTTACTCCAAGGCATTAATACGTTTCTGTGCACAGTCCTTCCTAGTAAAAAAAAAGAGAGAGGGGGGGCATCCAGATATTCTTTGCTGTTAAATGTATCTTTATTTCAGTTAATCCTCTTTAGGATGGGCACAGAGTCTGAATTTGCAAATGCTCTGGAGATAACATTTACTTTTAAAAGATTTAGAAAAGTAGGTTTAACCAAAAAAATAAAAGTCAGTGCTACCCCACAGAGCGCAAGCAGAGCATTAAAAACTCTCTTAGCAGTACACACCAACTGAAAAGAGATTTAAGAACTGGAGGATTTTCTTTATGCTGATGGGAATTGGGGAGGAGGGGTGGGTGGGAAGAGCAGGTCTTAACTACAGTAAGAGGCTTTTTAGCCATTATAAAGGACTGGACAAAGAAAGCAAAGACATTGTATTCAAAACTGGGTGGAAGCCAGAATGTTCTTGAAGCATCTCCTTACACTGCTGCTACATAAAATACCCACGGCTTCTTCCTCGGTGTAGTGTACTATCACAGCACCATTTCCTTGGAGGGAAACACATTCACACACAAACACACACGAGTTTGGTGGAGGAAACACATACGGTACTTGCTTTTGAATGTCTCAAGATAGCAAACAAAGTTTTAAATATATTCAGGCAAATACTACAAGCTCAAGTAATTCAGGTTGGGTAGTAAGAGAGAGAGTATAGTTAAATACTGTGCGGATGACCGGTGGGGGATAGCGGAGGCAATTTCTGTATGTGTGTGAATAGGCATCATAAATAAAATCTGTGTAGATACTACTTCCTATATTCCACTTTGTTAACCCAAGTTTACTGGGAATACGGTATATTCCAGTCTATTGCATTATAGCAGAAGTGGCCAATGTGGACTCCAACTTCCATCAGTCCAGCCAGCCTGAACAATGGTAAGAAATAATTGATGTTAACAACAACTGAGAGGCACCCAGGTCCGTCTTAAGCCCATCCAGGGCTGTGGCGCAAAGGTCCCTCTAGCGCCCCCTCCCTTTCCCAAAATTTAGAATTTGGGGCCCAACTTGCAGACCACCTCGTAGCCCCGGGAGCCGCTGCCCACAGAAGGCGGCAGCGGCATCCAGGCAGAGCAGGGTGGGCAGCTGGAGCAGCACCATTGGGCCCTCCCCTGCCCTATGGCTGCCCGGAGTCGGCTGGAGCTCGCGAGGAGTAGCAGCACGTGCAGCAGCAGAGCCATAGGGCTTAGTGGCTCATTGTGCCCCGCCAATGCTGGGGCGCCCCTGAGAGGCCAGCGCCCTGGCGCAACGAGCCACTAGCCCCTATAGGAAGGGTACCACATTAGCTACATAGGCTTTGGAACAGGATGGGTTCTGTAATTGCCTATACACCACCAGAAAATCCTAAGTAGAAAGAAGGGTAGTACATACTGTAATTGTTTTTAGTGCATATTAGGGTTCCCATATTTCAAAGAGTAGAATTGCTTTTTTTAAGAAACCCACCCGAATTGTTGAACTTTTTAAAGCTTTTGGAGCTCTTTCCGCTTTTACCATTGCGTCGCCATACACCCAGGTTTACCCTGACATTTTGCTGATTCGGCAAAATTCCCCCAGCGCCATTTTTACATCCAAAAGCCAGAATTCTCCTGATGTATGGCAAGCCTAAAACACAATAGTCCATTGTTCAGATCATTCTTTTGAGAAATATCTAGTATATCTTACTAATGTTTCAGTAAGAAATTGCTGAATTGCCCGTTTCCTTTACCATAGAATCCTGGAGTTGAAAGCAACCCAAGGGTCATCTAGTCCAAACCCCTGAAATGCAGGAATCTCAGCTAAAGCACATCCATGGCATAAAGCTATCCAACATCTGCTTAAATACCTCCAAGGAAGGAGAGTCCACAACCTCCAGAGGGAGACTGTTCCAGTGTCAAACAGCTCTTACAGAAAAACTTTCTGACAGTATGTTTAGTTGAAATCTCCCTTTCTTGTAACTTGAAGCCACTGGTTCAGGTCCTACCCTGTAGAGCAGGAGAAAACCCTCTCTGTGTGACAGCCTTTTAGGTATTTGAAGATGGCTATCATCTTTCCTCCCAGCCTCCGCTTTTCCAGGCTAAACATACCCAAATCCTTCACACCCTCCTTAGGTCTAGTTTCCGACGCTTGATCATTTTGGTTGCCCTCCTCTGCACACCTTCCAGCTCCTTCTTAAATTCTGGTGCCCAGAATTGGGCACAGTATTCCATGTGTGGCATGACAAAGGCAGAAAAGAGTTGGACAATTACTTCCCTTGATCTGGACACTCTACTTCTGTTGATGCAGCCTGGAATAGTGCTAGCCTTTTTTTTTTTGCTGCTGCTGCTGCTGCATCACACTGTTGACTCATGTTGAGCTTGTGGTCCACCAAGACTCCTAGATCCTTTTCACATGTACTGCTGGTAAGCCAGGTGTCCCTCATCCTATATTTGTGCAGCTGGTTCTTCCTGCCTAAGTGCAGAACCTTACATTTGTCCCTATTGAAATTCATTTTGTTAGCTTGGCCCCAGGTATCCAATCTGCTAAGGTCATTTTGAATTCTGATTCTGTCATCTACAGCATTAGTAACCCCTCCCAGTTTGGTGTCATCTGCAAATTTGATGAGCATCCCCTCAATTCCTTCATCCAAGTCATTTATAAATATATTGAACGACAATAGGCCCAGGACAGAATCCTGCAGCACCCCACTTGTCACTTTTCCCCGGGATGATGAGGAACCATGAATGAGTACTCTTTGGGTTTGGTCCGCCCACTAGCTACAAATCCACATAACAGTTACCTTGTTCAACCCACATTTTAGCAGCTTCCTTGCAAGAATATCATGGGGGACTTTGTCAAAAGCCTTACTGAAATCAAGATACACTATTTCCACAGCATTCCCCTGATCCACCAAGCTTGTACTCCATCAAAAAAGAAAGAAATTAGCATCATCTGACATAACTTATTTTAAAAAAACCTATGCTGAGTCTTAGTAATCACAGCATCCTTTTCTAAGGGCTCACAGACTTACCGTTGAATTGTCTGTTCTAGGACCTATTATATTGTTCTTGCAAGCTAAACAAGTAGTTTTACCCGATTTGCATTATAGGTCAAATAATTGCAATAACATTAGGACACAATTTTCAGAAAATATTTTTCTATTGAGATTATTGTTGAAAAGAAAAATCACTGGTGCAGAATCACTGTGAAACAGAATTGTGCACACAGGGAGTGCAGCATGAAACAGAGACCTTCTGGCATCAACAAATTAATGTACAAGTAAAATACTAGCCTTTGCTCATCAGTGCTTATGATGTTCATTCACCTCTATGACTGTCTCAAAGACAATAATGATGACCATTTCCCAGACAGAAGATGCTAGTCCCATGGAAATTGACAGTAAGTCACATTCGAAAGTTATGGTTGGCAAAAGAACACAGCACAAATGTTCTGAACACAAAGTCTCCAGGATTTCCTTATGCCTCCCCCCAAAAAAGCAGCATGCATTTCCTTTATCGAGAGGGAAATGGCTAGTTCACATATCATATTGTTCTTCTATTGATAAGAAAACATGAGCAGAGGTGGAAAATAAAGGCAAAACGAAAGTGGGGAAATTCAGGAAGACTGAGGGTCCTCCCAGATAAATCAGTTTGCAGAGTACCAATGTACAATGTACTAATGTACCGAGTAACAAATGTGCATTTATTCTTCCTCAAAGTATAACTTCTACAAAGTGGATGTCACATTTTCCAAGCACTCAGTGTTTGGTGACTGGGAAACTTACTCCTCACCCCCAGAGCTGCATGCTTACTGCTAGAGTTGCATTGTAATAGTTGGACAAGATTCACTGGTGTCTACTGAAGTATGCCTGTAGAAGCCTCAAATGTGGAGCAACACCAATCTCCCCGCACCAAGTCTTTGGGTCATCTTGTAAAAATGTTTTATCATCTTCTAAAACTCGGCACTTTTTAAATTTAAAGCCAAAATGTGTAGAATAGGACAGTCGCCCTCCTCCTGCTCCAGGAAAGCAATAGAGCAAAGTTATTTTGCTACATCTAGCGTATGCCAATGGAGTACCATGCCATTAGCATTGGGCGATGCTAGAATGAGCATACATTATGGGGAAACTTAGTTCATTTGTCTAAACCTTGGGGAAACATACCGTACTCACAAAATAAAAAGGGGCAACCAGTAAACTAAGGAAGGAAGTCTTTCGGCACTGGTGCCATTCCACACGTTGCATAAGAAACAAGCAAGGAGTTCCTATATGCGACTACAGGAGCGAGGGTAATTCTAGCTCAGGTCTGGAAACAAGAGTTAATTCCATCAGTAGAAGACTGGAGAAGGAAAATGGTGGAATATATGGAAATTGCAAAACTAACATCGAGAATAAGACAGCAAGGCAGCGGGGTGTACATGAAAGAATGGGGAAAATTTATAGCATATATAGATAAGATAGTTGAAACAAAATAACACCTTAAATAAGAAATTACTCACAGAAGGAAACAAACCCAAAACAACAAACAACCCCTGGCATGGGCACTGGCCCCAGACCCACTGCCAAGGGCACCCTGGACCTGCTGCTGCTTTTCTCCACTGTTGCCCACCCAACTACTGGCCAGCTCAGAAGAGATGAAGAAGAGACTGGTGATAGCCCTGAGGAAAACAAGCAACGGTTGCTATAATCTGCTTGCTGACTAGTTCTCTCCTTGTCAAGCAAGCCCCAGCAGTGAAGGGCAGAAGGACCCAGGGGGACGGGCGGTGGGGGGTGGCACAGAGCGTGTCTAGTTTAAGCCCCACCCCAAACCTGCCCCCATTCCCTCTGTGGCTACACCACTCCCACAACTCACCCCCATGTGAGAAGCTGGGGGTTGACCTCTGCACCGGGGACCGTCTTTGCCTCATGATATCCTAGGGCAGGCACAGGCAAACTCGGCCCTTCAGATGTTTTGGGACTACAACTCTCATCATCCCTAGCTAGCAGGACCAGTGGTCAGGGATGATGGGAGTTGTAGTCCCAAAACATCTGGAGGGCCGAGTTTGCCTATGCCTGTCCTAGGGCTCTAAATCGTGTGGGGATCCTACATAATTCCTGCGCAAGTCCAGCCCCCAACGCAAAGGATTGCAGGAGCAGTAATGTTAATGCAATAGAAAGAAATAATGGGGCCACAGAGCACACCACAATGATTACACCGCGGGAAGAATGCCTAAACAGGGCTAAACTGGTTACAGGTAGGTAGCCGTGTTGGTCTGCCATGGTCGAAACAAAATTAAAAAAATTCCTTCCAGTAGCACCTTAGAGACCAACTAAGTTTGTCACTGATTGTCCCACTTAATAGCCATGATTACTAGAAATATGCAATACACCATTTTAAGTATTATAAGGAAGCAAGCGTTTCCACGGTCTTTAGCTGGTTTGCTGCTGAGATCATTTATACGGCAAGGTCAGAATGTTCTTAGGCATGCTGATTAAAGTGCCCCGCATATAGTTCAGACAATGGTGGCATACCACAATGCCAGTCTTAGTAAGAAATCTCTGGTGACTTAGACGATGATCTCTTCCATCGAACCATGTTAGCGCACGCCATTGATTTCTTACGAAGTTAACAAGCAATCAGATGAGTTAACCTAGCACGGTTTTCAGGCTCTAACGCTGCCATCGGTGCATGCAGCCACTGCATTTTGTTCATTTTCCCCACAGGCACAATAAATAAATGACGGGTGACATTCTCCAGCCTTCCCTTTTCTTTCTTTTTTACATATGCGCATAAAAGGAAGGATACAGATTGGAGCATTTACAAGTGTCAATCAATTTCCTCACGTGGCTGAAACAAAAGACAACTTCTTTATAGGTGCTTCTGTTTTACACTGAGAAGTAAAGTGGCACAGGATATGAAAAAGCAGCTTCTGAGAGAACACCAGGATCAATAGACAGATATCAACAGTATCACAGATACTGTTACTAGGCCACCCTCGTATGATTATAGGCAGTTGCAACAACCCTTCCCTGGGCAAAGGTCAGAAATCAGGAAGATTGTTGCTGGTACTCGAAGACTACTCCAAGTCTACCATCTTTTGCCAAGGTTCAGATCTGTACAGCACCATTATGCTAACCCCCCCCCCCAAAAAAAAGCTTAACAAAAGAAAACAAGAGGGGATGTAGATTGGTTTGGACCACAGAGAGGGAGTGCCATGCTCTTTCCAACTGGTTACTAGTTTTGACTCTTCTGCTCATCAACATCATCTCCTACAAAGAGCATTGATATATGTGCTATATTTCCGGAATCTGATATTTGTGCTCCAGTCAGGGTGTACTGCTCTCTCTTTGCTACATGGTCTCAGAGAATAAAGTAATGCCACAACTAGATACAAGTTGTAGAGTCTAATGCAGGCTTCCTCAACCTCGGCCCTCCAGATGTTTTGAGACTACAATTCCCATCATCCCTGACCACTGGTCCTGCTAGCTAGGGATCATAGGAGTTGTAGGCCAAAAACATCTGGAGGGCCGAGGTTGAGGAAGCCTGCTCTAATGGATTTATTTCTCAATAAAATTGAAAATGGAAAAAATCTGATGAAGTCTTCTTCTACAACTCAAGATGACTGATCACCGTAGCTGGAGTCAGAAAGGATTCTTTCCCCTGGGTTATATTGGCTAGTGACTAGGTTGCCTTTTTCACCAGCTCTTAGTGGGTCTTATTCACAGAAGTCACAAGGGAGATTTACATTCACTAAAAATGAGATGTGTGGCAGCTTAAAGAGTAACAAATGTATTACGGCATCAGCTTTCATGGACCACAATGCACTCCATTTAGTAGGCACGCTTTCATTCATTTCCTCTGCTGGCACATTATGGTCTGGGTAATGTTACAAGATCTGCTCTGGGTTCTGATGTGCAGGGAGATTTCCTGCATTGCATTATAAGGAAGAGTGTGCTTGATGGCATTTTGGTCTCATCCAAAATACATATTTTTTCTTGAAGACATAAGGACAAAGAAAATCACAAGCACATACACAACAAGTTACTTCTTTGTAAGAAGTATATCCCATGCCCACCTGCCCTGCCAAAATGTCAAGCAACCGCCAATACACTGCATAGGAGATATAACATAGCAGTTATTTCATATCACAACGTTCTTTGTGTGTGCTAGAGGATTTGATTTTTCAAAACTTTAGCATGTACTGAGTTTTCTCCAATTTCCCCAACCACAAAACTCCACAAAGGTGAAGGAATTGTACATGTAACTCCATTCTTCATTGCTACACAGAAAGAAACCCAACATTTTTAAAAAAAAAAAATCCTTTACCTTTGTCAAAGAGGACCATAAGCACAACTCAGATTGCTCTAGTCAAGTATGATGCCTATTTCATCCCCAACATAAATGTAGTTTATTAGATGGATTCCTTCTATCAAAGATCTCATAAACCTGGACAAACTTTTGAGTAATCTGCTCAGTCATGTATGAACTGGCTGAATAAAATGAATGGCTTTATTTATTTATTTTAAAAAAGAGGAGCCATATATAAGTTGGTGTTTGGAATTCCAAACAAATGGCTTTCAAGAAGAATGAAGTTAAAAGAAGACCTAATGCTTCACCAAGTTAGAGAAATAGAATGGCAAGCCAGTAAGCTTGGTTGATCTAAATCCAGATCAGACAACTTGGGAATGTGGTATTAATAAGTTTATCGGGTTTATAGAAAAATATGTACTTCCAGTACTAGAGGACCTTCACCAGAAAGTGGATATCTCAGCCCCTGTCGAATTTGGTTTGCAAGGAGCAGAGAAGGGAAGAATCTTGCCCATTAGCCAGATCAGCTTCCTCAACCCAATCCATGGCATATTGGAGTGCAAAACAGACTACATTCATCACAACTTTTGCAAGATTCTATTTTTAGTCCATGCCATTTGGAAACACCAGGGGCAAAGTTAGGCATTATTTAGCCTGGATCAAAGACCCAGTTTGCCACCCCCCATGCACATTTGTACACACACACACACAGAGAGAGAGAGAGAGAGAGAGAGAGAGAGAGAGCACTCACACATTGAGTGTGGCACCACATTTAACCAATCCTTCCTCTCTCCCTTATGAGTTTACTCCTTCTTCTGCCTCTCCCTTATAACTATTTGGCACTCCCGACCCACCCCCAAGACACACATACAATGCTGGCCCACAACATTTTGCTATCTGGAGTAGAGCGCATATAGTCCCTCATCACCACCTCAACACTTTTTAATTAGATTTTCCAATTTAAACATCTAATCCATTTTCAAATTATACAAATTATACAAATATCAATTAAACAATTAATTCAAATCTTCTGCCAAATTATACTAATTTAAATTTGACTTCCCGTGCTTCAGACTCAGAAAGCCTAGTCCTCTTACAGTCACGGCTTTCTAATCAATAAAATCCAGATCTTATCCAATAATCTGTTAAAATCCTTCTATCTTCTTTCAAGCCCCTGGGTTTTGTCGAGCAAGCAAGTTTAACCAAACCAATGTTTCTGTGTGAATTTACGCCTATGATTCCTCTATAAATTAGCACTGTCTCTTCGCACGCTGGTATCTTGCCAAGTCCATCCAAAGATCCTTCACACAGCCAGCAGCAGCCATCTTTCGAGCAGTCCCCATAAATCAAATCTTTAAGCTCCTGTGATGTTTCTCTCCAGATCGCTCCAGATTGCTACTCAATATAGTCTTTCCAGGGGAGATTTGCCAGATCAAAACTATAAACAGGCATCTAATGTCTTATTTATGGCTCTCTCCCCCTTTGACTAATATCGTAGCCGGCTTTATTACCAACATGGCGGACTCTAAATTATAGCTGCGTCATAACTCAAAAGATTCTTGACAAGTTTCCAACTGCTAATGAGAAAGCTTCTCTTTGATGTCCATATATTGAGGAATCCCCAACCACATTCCAAGCAAATCCAAGAATACAACTTTGATTTATTTTTGTTTTCAATTCACACAGTTTATATATGTAAAAAGACCATATTAATTCAGTAAATTTCCCACTTTCCAATCTCGCTTGCTTTATAAATGTTATTTACGGTTCTTCAGGCGAGAGTTTTGTTAAGTGAATTGTAAAGCACAATAAAGCAGACTTATAAAGTTCTCGCTCTCTCCTTCAGTCCGTCACATACCATTTCTTGCTGATTGCATTCCTCTGTTATCTTTTGTTTTCTCAGTGGCTGAGCTTGGCAGTATAAATCTTCTTTCCTTGTCTGAAGCATGTCCACGGCTTATATCCAATCTTTCTTTTGTTGTTGAGCCTGTTTTCGCTCGTAGAGATGGCGTCCGGGGGATCCGGGCTCCCATGGGGGCTTACCATCCAGAGCCCCCAGCTTCTCCCTCCTTCCGAAGTCGAAGCTGGTAGTGGGCACTGCAGATGAGACTGCATCTCCCCATACCCTGGGGAGACTTCAGGAGGCTGCATACTCTCCTCTACAGCCTCATAAATTTCTCCATGGGGGTCGGAGAGATGGAATTTTCAACCATCTTCTACGGCGATCCAAGCGGAAGTCCACCTCAACACTTTTTAAGTGGTTGGGGCATTCAGACAGAAATTTCTGCCTATCACGCAGTGCCAGTTCTATTTGGTGGTTCATTATTTTTGATAGCAGGTTTATAGTCTTGGGCCACAGAACTTCATTCTTGTCTCTTAATTCATGAAGGTCCACTTTTGAGAAACTGTAATCTACCATACAACAAACCCAATGTGGTGAAATAAAAATAGTATCTCATATGGACAGGGCTGACCTAGGCTCACTAGCTCAAGCACACCACTCATGCACTGGGTGGCCCTAGATGAAACATTTACAATGTACTGCATGGTATTTACTTCAGCAGTAAATAGCTGAAGTAATTAACATTACAGATACAAATGATCTGTGCTCCCCACCAAATCCTGCACATCTCAGCTGACTGCCGCACAAAATAGTGTAATCCTACATGTGATTTCAAAATATTGACAAAGAGAAATGACCTACTTAGAATCTGATACAGTTCAACAGTATTGTCCAATAATGAGCACAATTCTGGGAAGACATTGCTTAAACGAAAGTATGTGGTTACTGGCATTTAAATATTGCTTCCTGTGGCCAAGCAGATGGTAAGGTGGTGAGAAGATGAAACGTCTGTCTCAACATCTGGTATATGTGCTACTTTGTACATGGCAAGAGTGGGCAGACTTCAGGCCACTTGGATCTACTTTGGTGTTTTTTTTACTAGAACTCCAATATTTACAAGCCAGAGCCAAGTGAAGAAGACATATGCTAGGTACAAGGTGCCACTGAATACGTTCTGAGCCCAGGAAGTTGTTTTCAGTACCAAAACTGAACTGAATTTACAATCCTCAACCAATAATTCCACTCCTAGTTACTTTTTTCATGTGAGAAGCCACGTTTAGGTGGAAAAGTTGTATTGTTCATGAACAGCTGTGCCTTAGAAACCCTTGCTGATCTGACAATAGATCCTAATCTATCTTCTGTCCACCCCGATGTAAGATACAGAGGAACAGAACTAATTGGGTTTTGGGGGGGGGAGGGAGATAAATCTCCTCTGAGCACCCATTTCTTCTAGCATTCTACTTAAACTCTATATGGAAATTCTGGCAATTACTTTTCTTTTGGAATCCTGTTGCTCCCTAGTCAGATACGAATGGCAGAGGATATGGAAGACTAGAAGCAGAACAAACAACTGTTTGTAAAATTACAACCCAAAAGGATAATCTCAAGGGTTTAGGGTACCAGGGATTTGTCTTTACACATCTGCTTATGTAACCAATGAGATGATAAAACAAGCAGCAGGATGATTCATTCCATACTGTTGATCATCTGCTCCAACCACATTTGTAATTTCAATGGGCGACTCCATTTTTAAAAAGACCATTTTCATATTTGCACTGCCAGTGAATAAAGAGAGAAACTATTTTTGTGAACTGGAATGCTATATGGAAAATGGAAAAGGAAATACTGTGACCGTGATTCAAAGGAAAACATCGAAGCCACAATCACAAAGAAAGGTAAGTATCATAGCACACCTGAAAGCAGATATTAGCCCTGCTACTAGCATTTGCACTATAAATGTCAAATACTTTCCAATTTTAGGAGCCAAGGTTTCCTACAAGAAACCCTAGAAATGCAAATTCCTGGACAGTTCTAAAAATTATCTCCAGATTCCTGAGATGGAAGTCGTGACCAGATTAGGTTTGTAACACCGACATGCTGTGTAACAGAGCGTACACTGTCTTCAGAATCCAAAAAAGTTGTTATTATTTTGCTAGTGTACATTGCAGCAACCCATCTTCTAACAGGGTTGGGGGAACTTACCCCAAGTGCAGTACTTGCTCCAATCTCTGGGGTCCACAAGAACCCTCTTAACAATGCCATCTTGCATCACATTTAGACATCAGTAGAATAGAAGGAGTGGTATTTTCAGAGGCTACTTTGCTCCAGTTACGGAATTTCCTCCCACTATAGCTCATGTGGATACCTTTGGCCTTCCAGTTGTTGCTGAACTGTAACTCCCATTATTCCTGGCCAATGGTGGTGCTTGCTGGGCTGACGGGAGTTGTAATTCATCAACATCTGGAAGGGCCAAAGTTCCTCACCTCAGCGCTAAAGACTCAAAACCCAAAACCCATGAAACGACGCTGTAAGGCCTACTCAGTTGGGCTGGCCTTAAGAGTGGGGAAATCACTGCACAATGCTATTTCATTTAATTCTGCTCCATGTGGGGCAATGTTTTCTTTTCAGGGGGTAGTCAAGGGTACGCAGTACTGGCATCTCTCTCTTTTTTCGGGGGGGGGGGGCGGGTAAAGTGTGTGACACTTACTATAACCATGGTGAATACCAGCACCTATTTTTCTAGGGGAAAAGCACTGATGTGGGGGTTGTTGTTTTTGGTGGGAAGGAGGGCTTTCTGCCTTTGAAAAAGTACCTTTCATTTCTAGGTCACACTCCATTTCTATCCTTGACCACACTCAAAATACGTATAAAGAGGTTTGGACCCAAAGGCAGCAAGCCTAGCTATGATAAGATGCATGGAACCATCACCCTGATTATGCTGTGAACCGAAGTCCCCCAGATCCAGATTACCTTTCTTAGGATCACTGAGAAGAAGAGAGAGAGAAATAACCATGCAAAAATAAGGAATGGGTGGGATGTGAAAGGTTCCATTATTCCAGGTCTACTCTCTCATCCCCAATCCCAATGAACATTAATTTACAATTAAGCCATATGAAATGTTTCATGACCTAAGAGTCATATTTATTTCCCCACTAGCCAAAGGTAAAAAGTTACCAGCAGCCTATTAGGAAAGCATAATTTTTCATTTCAAGGAAAGCGTGGGATTTGGAAAACTAGCTCACCAAGTCTATATGAATTTTCTCTCTCCAAGCCTAGATAGATTTCTTTTTTTTAATCCTTAGTTAATAATCAGGTTGAAGAAAGAGGAACCAAGGCCGGATGGTGGGGAGGGAGAGACCTACATTAGCCTGTTTACTCTCTAGTACATCAGCAGTTGATGGCTCTTCTCATTTTTCTGCCAAGTTTAACACCAATTGTCAAGAAAGCTGCACAAATCATGCCTTTCCAGCAATTTTTCAATATATCCTATTAGATGCCAGCTTGAGAGAGAGTCATTTTTTAACACCAATGTATCAGAATGACAGGCAAACATTTTAATATAACTAGCGGCCTGGTCCTAATGCCTACTGCAGCAGGACGAAAGCAGAATAAGATGTAGACTTTCCAGCTGCTGATGCCACAAACCACAAATATGGAATTTCACTATCCCTAAAACTTGGTGATGGAGCTAACTTAGATATATACAGACTAGGTGTTGGATGTTTTGAATAGTCAAGTTACTTTAGAGCTGGTCTAATTTAAATACTGTCTGTTTAAGAGAAACAGGTGCCGGTGTTTCTGTTAATTGCTCACAGGCGTGGGCTCTGCTTCTTGTATATAAGGCTCTGCCAGAAAGCCTTCTGCATCTCCTAGTTAGATCTTTCAGTTTGATTCATCTCTTAGTAGATCACTCTCTCAGTTGTTCTCAGTTTAAGAGATTCCAAGTTGAATCTTAGTAAGAGAGACTCTCAGTTTAAGAGATTCCTTAGTTGAATCTTAGTATGAGAGTTGCTTAGTTATAATTTTGCTGTTAATTCTTGGGTAGTTTAATGGGAGTTATGTGGGAGTTTGTGGGAGGTTTGGAATGGGTTGAAGGTTGGAATGTTGCTAAGAGAGAAAGCATTTATCTTTAGTTTAAAGTCTCTTTAGAGTCGGTTTGTTTTTCAGTTAAAGAAACCCAACAGTTTGTATTTTCTTCTGTATGTTTTTACAAGCATACAGCTAGTAAGGGGTTTCATATAAGGGAGATAATTCCCTACACTCTTGGTGGTGTTTTCTTAGCCAGGTCAACTTCTGACTGCGTATACTCTGTGTGAAGCATACTTTAAAGGGCCGCTGTAAAACTGGGATATATGATTTAGATTAAGCAAGTTTCAATACCCAGTTTTCTCCAATATTATTCTTATCATATATATATTATTTTCCAATACTAGGTTTATTCATGGAGTGTTAGGACTATTAATACCTTTTACCATGACCTCTAACTAGAACCTACATGTTCAGAGACAATATGCCTCCAATTACTACATATGGGGGGGGTGGAGGTGGGCAGCAAAGCAAAATTTGATGGCTATAATTCTCTTTCCTCTTTATAAACTTCCAGAGGCACCTGGCTGGAAGAAACAGGATGTCAGATTAAACTTAAGGTTCTCCCAATTTCACATTGGCATTGGGGCAACGATGCTGTAGGCACCAATATTTAGGACCACTGATTTAAAACTGTCTCTTGCATACATATTAAACCCAAGTGATGATGGACAAGGAATGAAGCGGCAGAAAAGTGAAATATAAACACTGAAAGCATTGCACTGCCAGAGAGACCCCTCATCTCCTTTTTTAGTTAAAGCAATTATCCTGCAATTTGAGGCCAGCACATATAAACAGCCCCCCTTACCTCCTGGGATAAGAAAGGAATGACCTGGGCACATATGGCATTCAGCCTCTTGACAATTTCTGCCTGTGGATGAGAAAGGGAAAGTTAGTGAGCAACATGTTGCAAACATATTATTGTGATCACAAATAAAGAGCAAAACACATTTTAAAGCAGCCGTTTTGACAGGCGGGCAGCTCAGTCCTCTGGACTGGCTTCAGGTGCTGCACCAAAGCAGCTAAAGCGTGAAAACAGGAACCTCTGGTGGGTTGAGACACATAGTTGCCCTTTCCCTAACAAAATAGCCTTACTACAGGAGCACAGCAGTATGCGGTTGTGCATATCCTTGAGACCAATAAGCAACTCTTAAAACATGGGCTGAAAGATCATTGCAGCTTCTATCCCCTCACCTTCACAGCCTAACACTGATGGACATGGATAGGAAGCTTTTTTCCCTTCCCATATAATAATAGAACCTTAGGTGACGCTGCAAGACGGGAGAGTCAGGGCAGACAAAAGTACTTTTCCATGCAGCACATAAGACGATTAAATTCACAACCACAAGACGCAGTGACGGCTACCAACTTGGACAGCTTTAATCAAGATTAGACAAATTAATGAGCAAGGCTTTCAGCAGCCTCTAGCCAGGATGGCTGAATATCCCCTCCAGAATCAAAATAACAGTGCTTAAATACTACTACAGTGGGGGGGGGCTGTTTTGCTCGTCTCCTGCTTGTGGGTTTTCCACAGTCACCTGACTGATCACGGTGGAACAGAATGCTGGCCTGGATGGGCCTTTTGGTCTGATTCACCAGACCTCTTCTTGTGCTTTCTGCTGCCCCAGTGTTTATGGCTGGACCTCACTGCCAACCCAAGCATAGGGGTGTACTGGTTTAGCGAACCCTGCAATTCCAGCATCTGAACTCTGGATTCCTTGGAACTCTACAATTACCCAGTTGTATTCATCCTTCCAAAAGGAAATCAAATGTAAGGAACAACAGTGGCAGACCCAGTTCAGCAATTAGGAAGCGAATAATGGTCAACAATAACCACTTGCTGCTCTGAGAGCTCCGCATAATAGCAAGTGCTTGAGCTTCAATACAGAACAGAGAATTGAATTTCCATTGGTGAACCGGACTTTCTTGAAAAAATTCGGGAGCCTTTTGTAGCAAAATAAGCATATACACACACACACACATACAACCTCTGAGATTGGCACACACTTTTCCCTTCTTAAATAAGATTCCTCACAACCCCTGCGACCACCCCAAAAAACAAGTGAAAAGAAAAACTTATCTTTCAACTGCATATGGGATCAAATGTACATGTTTTGCCTTTTTTTAAAAAAAAAAGTGTAGTTTCACACTGAAGCAAGCACCTTATTTACAAACAGCTACAAGATGATTAAAAGTTTTTATTTGATTGGTCAACTAGCATCAGAACAATCCATTAAAAACAAAACGTTTGCACACCCCACAGATAAAATCTCTATATTTAAAAAACACCCCCTTACATGGGCACAGCTCCAGTTGAAAATGAACGAAGGCAGAAATTGGTATCTGAATGCCTCAGGAAGACTTTAATTAAAAGCGTTATTCCTGGTGAACCCAAAGGTTCACTTCAGGGCACAAGATGCACTGGGCCAGACATTATGATGTGTGGGTGCTTGCTTTTTGATAAACTCTAGCCTCAACCACAGGGCGAACATTAGCCCCACCACACCCTGGGCCACCCTGATTGCATAAACAACATCAAGGTTGCTAATGCCCCAAATCCAATGCCTCTGAAATGAGCCCTGTTATCAGGGCCACTCCACACAACTGCTGTGGTACTGTGGAGGAGAGATTTGCCAATTGTGTTATTGAGCTAGATCTGATCCTATAGTTTGCATTGCCTGCATTGTATAATTGTGAGTGTATGGCTTTCACACAGGACTAAAACTTTGGCACAATTACAAAGAGAGAGAGAGAGAGATGTTGTGCTTGTAGTGGTGTGCAAAAGACCTCCTAAACCTTACATATGGTACTGACCACATAGAAGCAACTGGCCATGGCAGGAAACCAAAATGCACAGGAATTTCAAGCAGTTAACATCAGCTCAAGGGTCATGTGAATTGGCAGCCCTTAGGGATCTGTAAATAGTGTGGATTTGAGCAAGGAAGGTCTTGTTCCTGCAGACTTCCAACTTCACCATTAATAAAAGCAGGCCCATGAACCTTGGTCCACATACCAGCAGCCCTAGATGAGCAGTATTCACACCCCTAGCTCGGCAGCCCATCGAAGGATGGAGCACTCTTGACTTCAGCTGCCCAGACCAACTGAAGACAGAAAACCTTTGGTCCTACTAACATATTGTCCTGAAATAAGAGTCCCTCCAGCTTGCTTTTCGTTCAGAAGCAGCTGTGTTAGTCCAACGTAGTTCAAAGAATAATGTATTGTTACATGAACTTCTCCAGGCACTACACCAGATTACAACACATTCTGATGACAGACGTTTGTGTCTACAAAGGCTCACCCCATAGCACAGGTGCAGGGAACCTTTGGCCCTCCAGATGTTGCTGAACTACAACTCCCTTCATTCCTAGCCATTGGCCAATGAGGCTGATGAGAGTCAGTAACATCAGGAGGGCCAAAGACACCTGCCACAGCAATTGACTCGCACCTGGACACAAAGAAGTTCAAACAGAACGTTCCCACCCTCTACTCCTTGATGCAGCCTTCAAAAAAGCCACTCCTGAGGGTCAAGGGCAGTGGCGGAGAGCAGGTGCGCTGCCCCCAGTGACGTGGCGCATGTTCTGGGGCGCACCGTGCGCAGTGATGTGGCGCGCATTGCGGGACATGCAATGCGCAGGGGTGGGGCGCACGTTTTGGGGGCAGGGTGGGGCGTGCAGCGGCGATGGCACCCCTGGGATCACGTTGCTTGGGGTGCACCGCCCCCACCGCCCCTATCTTCCTATGCCCCTGGTCAAGGGACCCTCCAGAATGAAATGGGATGTGCCCCCTTTTTGGCAGGGGGAAGCATTGTTCATAAGTGGGAACATTGTACACTCATGAAAGTGTACAAAGTGATTCAATCCTTCTGACTTGGGACTGTGCCACAAGTCTCAGAGGTACTGAGCAACTGGAACATGGCTTCAACACCCCCACCCTGACTTTTTAAAAACGAGGGCTGGTTATTCAAGACTAAGAGTTCTCTTAACCAGGAGAGTCAACACTGCTGCGTATCACTAACTGCATAAATAAATCCCTTAAAGGGGGAACATGGTGACGGGTGCTGGAGCCTCCTCTTCCATTGAGTTATTGCATTTGTTACTGTACTTTGGAAGCATCAACAGGTTTTTGCTGAGCATCAAATGTCACCTAAGCACCACATTTTATACTGGCAGATCTGTGAACAAAATATTTTAGCTAGTTAACACAGAATAAAAACAGAGCAGTTACAGGTAGGTAGCCGTGTTGGTCTGAGTCGAAGCGAAATAAAAAAAATTCCTTCAGTAGCACCTTAAAGACCAACTAAGTTTATATTTTGGTATGAGCTTTCGTGTGCATGCACACTTCTGTATCTGAAGAAGTGTATCTGAAGAAGTGTGCATGCACACGAAAGCTCATACCAAAATATAAACTTAGTTGGTCTTTAAGGTGCTACTGAAGGAATTTTTTTTATTTCGCTAAAAACAGAGCAGCTCAACATGAAACTGAGCCCTTTCTGTTCTCAAAATATGATCCAATAGCTCGCATGGTGCACATTCAGCCCCTTCTGTTCTGTAATCCACTCTACGTGCTTTGCTGTAATAGAGGGAAGGAAGACAGACCACCTCCAAAGGGAGATTTTAAAATTGCATTCTACTTTGGGTCAGTTTGTCATTACATTCAGTGACAAAATGCTCTTTCATGCAAAGTCATTACCCGAAGGACAGATACACTCATACTTGTCTAATTTAGGTTTCCTTCTTTCATCAGCAACCCTTTCGACCTTCTCACTATGCAATCTTTTAAAAGGCAAATACTTCAAAACCTGTCTAACACAGAAAAGAATACAGAGCGACCAAGAAGAAGCCGTTGTTCCTGAAAGATCCTCACTAAGGAAACCCCAGCTACGTTGTTGAAAACCAGGAAATGCCAAGTTGCTTTTTTCATTATTAAACTTCAGGATCAGATGATTTTTCGATTTGGAGCAGTGTTGACTACTCTGAATAGCAGCAACTCTGCAGGGCCTCAAGACAAAGATTCTTTCATATTACTTGCAACCTGAACCTTTTAACTGTAGGTGCCAAGAACTGAACCTGGGATCTTTGGCATCGAAATATGTCCTCCTCCACTGAGCTATGATACCCTCCCTATGTAGCCATTAGTACACAGATAGGATCCTGGGAATTGCATGGCAAATTTGAATTTGCTTGGAAGGGAGCACCAAAAGTTCTATTTGCAAGCAGAATTCACATTCTTGCACACTCCAATATCACATGTGTGCAAAGTTACATACACAGAATTATACAAGTGAAACTAGAATTTTGATCACATCAGCAGCAGCAGTCTCAAGCTGAGCAATCTACATATCTGCTCGAGAACACAAGATTGTTAAGCTGTACCCTACATACAGCACAATTTCAAAGCATTTGCACATGGGCATGGAAGCGTCATTGTGCAACTCTCTGGATGAGCAGTAACTGTAAATGTACAGACTACAATAACACCCACGTTGCTGTGTCCTCCTGTTGCCCAACCTCCATGATCTTCAGGCTTATCTGTGTGGTTCTATCAAGGTACTATAATTATTGAAATCCAAATGTGGCAATCTCCAAATATCAAAAGTAAGGTCCATTTCAGAAATGTATCAGGCTTTATATTATACAGGTTTTATATTAAGATTGGCATTTGAATGGCAAAATAAAACACCACCAAACGAATTGACTAGCCAAGACACTGGTCGCTAATAGCCAAGCATTCAAAGCACAATTTAAACCAGCATACATCAAGAAAGAGAGGAAAATGTTTTTTGTAAAAAAGAGAGTGGTGCTGTTGCTGTTACAGATCAGCCTTCCCCAACCTTGGGTCCCATTGAGCCATGCTGGCTGGGGCTGATGGGAGACACCACCTAGGGAACCAAGGTAGGGTCCACATGACTCCAGGCCCCCAACAAAGTTGTATGGCAGACCACATGAAATTGCAGTCGACTTTGACCAACCCTACTTCTGGTGAGCTGTATCTATAGCACAGAGGTTGCTACCTCTGTTTGCATCTTATTTCTTCCTGAACCTTGAGTTCCTGTTTGGAGATGGCTATATATAAATATTTGTATACCACCCCTTCAACCCAAGTTATCAGGATGGTATGGAAAGTATACAGTAAAAGTATAACATAAAACCAACACTAAAAGCATAAAATTATCCAACTCACAGTTGAATTACAAGATAGCAGTAGTACATAAGTGTACTTTTGTATACAATACAAACTGGCCAATTATCTCTTTGGTCCCCAGGTAAAACATATAAGACTTCAGCAGATGTCGAAAGCATTCTCTCTCATCCAGCAATCCTGGCTGGTGAACTATTTTCTTGAATAATAACTACTGAACTATTTTATTTTTTAAAATAGATTGCTTCTCACTCTGCTTCCTATTGCTTTCATTCTACTCCTGTATTTGCTCTACTCTCCCTCACAACCTGGCCCAAATAACTTCTCAGATTTTCATGATACGCTCCTTGTTTTGCTCCTCTACTTTTGTTATTATGTTTTTACATATGTTGTAAGCAGCCCAGAGTGGCTGGGGAAGCCCAGCCAGGTGGGTGGGTTACAAATACCGGTAATAAAATTGTTGTTGTGGTTGTTGCTGTTGCTGCTGCTTGCACTTCTTTCCAGATTTTCTGTGCTGCCATCACCTACAAGGATTTTGCCTCGGTTCTTTTGCCTCTATTCAAAGCAGCTACTTGCACTCTTGACCCTATTCTTTTTTTCTTCAAAAATTCTCAGCTTTCTTAGCTTCACGCCTTCACATTTTTAACCTCCCATTGGTTCCTGACGTTTCCTTCAAACTTTAAATCTGATTTCTCTAAAAGCACTGCTGATTCTGCCTTGTTGACGAACTCTTGTCCATTTTTTCTGCTTTTGTTTCTAAATCGCTTAAACATGTTGTTTTCTCGAAGTGTCGCCACTCCTTTTATGTAAATCCTGTGTCATCTTTATCAATCTGGTTTCATACCCAACAAACAACAGAAACAACTTTCCTTTCTTAAGTGATTTTCTTTAAGTGTCTCAACAGCAGCGTGGAGTATTCTGCCGTCCTTCTTGACTGACCCTGTCCTTTTCAATAGCTGAGCATATGTGTGTGTGCGCGTTTTGGTCAGTCCTTAAGTTTACATTATCTTAAATTTCCAGCAATATTCCCTGTAAAACGTTAACCTGAAAAGGGTTAACCAGTGAAGAGAAATCAGAAGTTTGCAATCACTTTAAAATGCAAGAAAGCAAACAAAGTGTTTTAAATGTTATATTCCAATGCATTTGCAGCTTTATTTAGACAATACTAAACATTCCTCACTATTGCATTGGCTATTCTGGCTGGGGTTCATGGCAGTCGGTGTTCAACAACAACTGGAGGACCACAGGTTCCTTATTCGTGGTACAGACTGATAGAAGGCAGCTTCATATGTTACAAGGTCACTAATATCATTTTATAGAACAATGTGTTTTTAGAAATAGATTTTTTTCCCAGATGAGCAAATATAGTAATGGAAATTTTCTGTGCCATATAGCGTGTTCTCCTTCATGGAGAGCACGTGTTGTGGTGGGGGCAAACAAGACATCCCTCTTGTTGGGCGGGTTAGCTTGAATGACCACGAATATTATTGGGCACCTCTTGGTTGTTGGGGAGAATTTGATGTTGCAATTTATGATTGTCAGGCCAAGGGGCTATTTATTCCCTGCGTGCAGCGTTGAGCTGCCTCTTTTCGCTGCACCCATCGGATCACCTGCCCAACCTCCCTATATTTAGGGCTGTTCGCGTTGACCTTGCTATGCCTGTCATGGGGTCATCTGCTTTGGGGCAGGGGCCCCATTTGGCTGATTGGCTGGTGCCATTTGGTTTTTTGACTGCTGCGTAGCAAAATCGTCACAACTTGAAAGGTTGCAGTTAGGCATTGGTTAAATTTGGTTGGTGGAGGGGGTATGGCTGACTGTGCCTGCCCCTCCAATGCTGCTGCTGCAAGGGTATTCCATTAAAGGAATCCAGGGGCTCGCCATACCCTTGTCCGAACCCCAGTCAAGGGACTAGGGCCACACAAGAGCCCCTGGGAGCATTTGGGGAGAGGTGAGGGCCTGGCACCCAGTGCTATTCTCTCCCCAAAAATGTTTTCCCTTATTGACTTTCACAGGCTTGCGGATGTCAGTTCTGTTCCTACCTCTAGGTGGGAACAGATAGTCACGAACCGATGCCTAAGCAACCACTCACATTCTGTAATCAATAAACTTGTGGCCAAACATTATGCCAAAAACATATTTTGATGTTCTGTTGGAAGCCGCCCAAAGTGGCTGGGGAAACCCAGCCAGATGGGCAGGGTATAAATAATAAATTATTATTATTAATTATTTTTATTATACAAAAATTCTGTGTGAATTGTGTTTTATTTGAGGATTGCTTGGGGACCTCGACACGCAACACTGACTGCTGGACGAGGGCATCATTTTTAAGTCAGCATCTTTTTAAAATGGTAACTGCAACACCAACTGAAATCAAGATTCCAGTCATCAGGAAAACAACCAGCCCTGAGAAAATGGATTCCTTCCCCTCCCTGGTCCTGCAACCACCAAAATCTGCCCTAGAGGTTTGGGGACCCTCCAAAGCTGATTTGGGTGGAGCTGAGGAGCTACAAGAGAAAGATAGGGAGGGGGAATCTTGCCAAGGGAGGAAAAATCTGCCTGCTTGAGGTGGACATTGATCACAGAAGGTGGACATTGAGGTGGACATTGATCACAGATCAACATTCAGAAATATGGTCAAGAATCCTAGAAGTATCCTGGTTTTCAACAATTTCTTACAAATCCAGAAATCATTTCTGCCCTGTTGCCATAAGAGCCATTATTACTTTAGCCTCAGAAACAACATACTGAAAAAAGTGAAAACTTTCATAATATTCTGTTTGATGACAAGCAGGAGTAATGAAAACGTTTTGCGGCTTTAATTACGGTTGTCTATGCCACTCCCAAACTACCAGCTCTTTCATGATTCTAGGCTGGAAAATCCGGTTTCATGCATTTGTTAAGACGGTACCTTCCGCAAGGATAAAAGATCAGATGGAAACATGCAGAAGAAAACAAGGATTTAAGGCCATCTTCCTGGAAAACATTGAGATACGGTTTCCCTTGAGCTACAAGATGATGTGTGAAAGGAACAGAAGTTGGCCAAGGTCACAAAGAAGAAGAAATAAGAAAACAAACAGAGCATGTTGAGATAATAACATGTTTAGAGTCACTAAATGAATGTTCTTAAACACCCTTTTTAAATGCAGCCTACCAGCAGAACTGTAGGTCTCTTAATGCTCACCATTATTCCATTGTGTAGAAGTTGCAGCATCTTTAAGATCTACAACCACTAGGAGAAGATGACCACAGTAATAGCAAGTTATAATCGGTACGGTAGTAGGAGTTATGTAAAGAAAACATTATTTGACTGATCCATTTTTTTAACAAAATAAAAAAATTCCCTCCAGTAGCACCTTAGAGACCAACTAAGTTTGTCATTGGTGTGAGCTTTTGTGTGCATGCACACTTCTTCAGATACACTGAAAAAGATCCCCACATATAGTGAGAGGGGGGGCACCACTCAGAAGGGTGGTGGGAACCGAACTGTTTATGACTGCATTTGGTCTTACAGGAAGAATTTACGACTGTTTACAACTGCAATTGGTCCCACAGGAAAAGCAAGGGGAGGATGCACTTGCTATCCACAATTTGCACTGGGCAAAACGTTAATTTATTTAATTCACAATGCTAATAGGGAACCCAACAGCATAAAGTTCTGTGGGTGGCTTACACTAAAAGCTAGATCTACCAAACAAGCAAATAAAATAATAAAGCTAGACAGCCCAGCATAGCCTAAAGCAGGCATCCCCAAACTTTGGCCCTCCAGATGTTTTGGACTACAATTCCCATCTTCCCCGACCACTGGTCCTGTTAGCTAGGGATCATGGGAGTTGTAAGCCAAAACATCTGGAGGGCCACAGTTTGGGGGTGCCTGGCCTAAAGGAAGTTCTATTGTGGGTAGGGCAAATTCCACAGCTGGAGTGCCACTGCTTAAAAATAAAAAACCTCTCTCCCTATTAGCCATCCAACACACCGGAGGGGGGGGGGAAGGCTACAGAATGATTTAATGTCAGAACAGGTGTGGTGCTTCAGGTAACTTGGCCCCAAGGCACTTCAAGTTTTTAATGTTAATGCCAGCACATTGAATAGGGTCAAAAAACGAAGTTAAGGTCAGAACAGATGACAGAGCACTGGCATAATATGATCAAATCGTCCAGTCCCCATTTACAGTCTTGTTGCCCTATTTGGAGCCAATTTTAAAATTTAAAAATGCCACTTTCTCATGATGGCAATAACCAAGATTATGGCTTGTTAATGTTCACCTTGTGACACCAGAAGCTGATGTTCTTCTGCTATGCAAAGATATAAAATATCATAAAAGTAGAGACTCCAGCCCAGCAATGGAGGATCTTCAACCTTCCAAGTGTTGTTGTACTCCAACTCCCATCACCAGCATAGCCAATGTTAAGGGAAGATGAGAGCTGTAGTCCAACATCATCTGAAGGGCCACAGGCTTCCCAACCCTGCTGTAGATTTTAGATTACCTACAAACAGGACAGCTAAGGAGTTTTAACTAAAAGATAATGTGGTTTTTAGGAAAAAACCCAAGTGTCTCCTAGGTGAGCGGGAGAAATGTAGACAGAAGCACTACAGAACACTGAAAATTAGATAATGAAAATGGCAACTAAGCTTTATTTTATTCTCAAAATTCTTGTGATTATGCAGGGCGGCTGACTCATTGTTTTTACAATACTTAGGGCTGGCCACCCAGAAGCCTGTGTAAATCTTTCCCTCAAAGCCAAAGATTTATCTTAACCATCAAATAAAAGTTTATTGCAAATAAGCGGGTTGTTCTATGTGTTCACCCAAAACCTGCTGTAACCTGCCACCTGCTAAACCAGATAATTATGAGGAGAATCATACAAAGGGAGAACGCAAGGTACCGGTAATTTCCCCTCCCTGAAAATATGAGCCTCACCCCAGGAACAAAACCAAAAAAAACCCCTGAAACCCAGATGCTCTGGCATCCTTATACTATAAAAGTGTAGCAAAAGGATTATACAACTCTCTGGGCACAGCAGAAACCTTCATTTTGTTCTGTGTGTACTACCCGTGCAAAGGTATTATTAGTGGTATACAAATTATTCTTGGTCACAGGCTTGTTGAAACCATTCCTCAATCATTTCTTCACATCCCATTAAAGCAGATGAAAAGAATCGCCGCACACATCTACAGCTCTCTGGTAAGGGATGTTTGGTTGTACTGTAATCACACATAAAGGCAATTCTGAGTTGCGACATGCCTTCAACTCTCGGGCTAAAATTCCAAACAAGTCCTTTTAAATGCCAAGCGTTTGCTACGCGTTCCCCTTTGCAGCCAGTGGCAGATTCTACTGACTTGGGACTGAATTTTTTTACATCTGTTTGTATTTTAAGACAGGAAGGACAATATATCCAGAGGCACCAAGCGGTGGGGGGAGATGCACACCCTGGAGCTGCCAGCTCTTGAAATAAAACATTCTTCTTCTTTTTAACGTAAAAAAACACACAAAAACAACAGTATTTAATAAAATACTGGGACACGGGCACAAAGCCAGCTGGGACAGGTGGCAGGCCCAGGGGTACAGCCAAAGGGCAGAGCCCACAGTGGGCCCAAGGATGGAGTACCAGTGGTGTTTGACAGCACAAGCCATCTATTCATCTATGATACACACAGACACAAAAGTGGCATGGAGGAGGGAGCAGAGAAAAGGGCCTTGCTCCTTGCTTTCCTGGCAACTGGCCAGAAAGCAAGCAAAGCAAAGCAAATCCCAGGGGTTTCCTTTAGTTGGTTGGCAACTTCTACTGGGCCTCACTGTCTGCCTCCCACTACAACAACCTCCCATGTACAGTGTACGTCTTGGGTGTGCGAAGTCAGTACAGGACAGGTTTTCAAGCCACAAACGAGACAATGATGAAATGAGCTGCGAGTATTCTTACCTACCGTAGTTTACATGGCTCTCAAGTATCTCCCTATGTACAGGGACTTGCCCATGATTAAAGGCCTGTTTATCGGTTCCACCTCCTTTGTGCCAGAAATTAAATTTTGTGCGACGCCTGCACCCAGTAACACTTACTGGGAAAGTCCCTGCATCAACTGCATTAGTTGCTTTCAAGCCACCATTACAGCAAATACCATAATATGGAGCTTTAAGACCTAGAATATGTTTTTATTGTAATTAACTGTATTTAATAGTTCTTATGCATCTATATGGGAGTGCAGGTGGCGCTGTGCTCTAAACCACAGAGCCTAGGGTTTGCCGATCAGATGGCCGACGGCTCGAATCCCTGTGATGGGGTGAGCTCCCGTTGTTCGGTCCCAGCTCCTGCCCACCTAGCAGTTCGAAAGCACGTCAAAGTGCAAGTAGATAAATAGGTACCGCTCCGGCGGGAAGGTAAACAGCATTTCCATGCACTGCTCTGGTTTCGCCAGAAGCGGCTTAGTCATGCTGGCCACATGACCTGGAAGTTGTACGCTGGCTCCCTCGACCAGTAAAGCAAGGTGAGCGCCACAACCCTAGAGTCGGTCACGACTGGACCTAATGTTTAGGGGTCCCTTTACCTTTACCTTTTATACATCTATATATAGACAGATATAGATGTATAGTTTTGATTCTATTAATGTTTAATGGTATTTCATTTCATTTTGCTGCTCCTATTTTATCTGTAAGCTACCTTGAGTCTCCGTCAGGGGAAAAGGTGGTTAAATAAATAAATGGTGACAATGGGGGTTCTTTTCATGCCATTCCTGTGATGGTATAAACAAGCATCAATGACAGAGAAGGGTCATTATTATTTTTCATAGAATCTGGCATTTAAAAGGTCTGGCTCTGACTTAGAAACTGAAAGCGTGCAAATTTAAGAAGTTTAAATTTGAATTTATTTTGTACAAATTATTCTGGGTGAAGAATTAGCGTATGGATACCTTCCAGGTATCACTAGTCTGCCATTCATTAGGCCCAGCCAAGATGGCCTGGGACAGGAACACTGGCAGCTGCCTTTATACCAAGTCAGATCACTGGATCATCTAGCGCAGTACTGTCAACACTGACTGGCAGTGGTTCTCCAGGGTTTCAGGAAGGGGCTTTTCCCAGCCCTAACAGGAGACACCAGGGATTGAACCTGGGACCTTCAGCTGGCAACTCAGATGCTCTACCACTGAGCTACAATCTTTCCCTCAGCTGATGGGAAAGATTGTAGCTCTATCATATGGAGGGTGGGTGTCACATTGACTACACCAGAATTAGAGTACAGTATTTCTCCCTGGTGCCCAACTAGGTTAATATGAATGACATAATTTCTTGCCAGCATTTGCTCAACTCTGCATACAAAGTAGTTGCATTGATTTATTCGTTGTTGTTGTTTTAAATAAAAAAATCCATATCGCAAAACATTTAAGGAAGCTACTTTCACTTAAGATGCTCTTTTTCCTCATTCAGATGCTTTTGCCAATAGAGTTTTTATGATCCCCCTAATTGGCAAGAGGAAGCAGAGAAAGAGACCAAGCGAGGGGGAGAAGCAGGATTTCACAAAATTAAGTAGCCAATTCCTCACTTTGAAAGCTAAAGTTGCCTCGGAAACACTGCTGCTTCCATGGTCTTCTAATTTTGCTTCTTTTGTCCCGTGGGGCCATGCTTTAGAGAGGCATTTATTTACAAGGCTTTCCAGTGGGCTTCAGTTATCGGCCAATAATACTGTGGACACACACTTCTAATGGCCTCTGTTTTGAAACCGAGTCTAATCTAATGGCACAGAGCCCAAACTCCTTTTTCCAGCACAGCCATTAAAGGATGTAGGTTATTGCTGTTGTCACCATTGATATTTGTCATTGTAATGTAATTAGGGCCCTAAAATGATGCATTACAGCCCTTGGCACAGCTTCTATTAAAATCTTTTCTTCTGCTCACTGAACTGCGACCTGCTTTCTGATGAACAACAGTCAGACAGCTTCAGGGTGAGGAGCAGATTCATCAAAGAAGTATTTTTCAGCACTGGAAATGAGGGGGGGGGCAAGAGAAAGAAGGCAACCTATGAAGAAAAGCACAAGGGGGGGGGAGAGAAACCACACGGCACATTTGAATTTCATCTGACCACTTGAAATTCTGATTGCATCTGATGAATCTTGCTTAGACAATATATTCCCAGCCTGCGAATCACATGGTTAATCAGGGTTCTAATCTGCTATCCATCAGCCTATGCCAGCAATGTAACTTCCAATCAAATTTATAGGTTATGTGGGTCACGCATCCCTGAGCAACCACATTCACAGATCTCCCATTTAAAAACAGGCATGGATTCTAAAACGCTGATGTTAGGGTGAGCGAATGTTAGAAGACCATTCAGGGCTTTATGAAAGCCTCTGATAAACAGCTGCTAAATTATTGCCTGCGGATGCAGCACGATGTTCCGAAAGAGCATTAATGGCCCAATAAAAGGGCGATTGTTCATGCCAAAACCTAAAAAGGATAGCCTGTGCTGCCATACTTTGTCAAAAATGTTAATAAATACTGACGTGCCTACTGCTTCCTTCCTTAACACGAAAAAGCACTCCCCTTGCATAAAAACACACCAGTGATGACCCAGAGAAGACAGGCTATTTCCATGTCTTAAAATGACACAGCCTAGTACAGAGTCCATTTTTTTGTATTTTTAAACAAAGCACATTATTGTACATTTGCGTTGCTTTTTAAAAAAACATGAAAGGTCCTCCCCCTATCAGCTACATAACAGTGTACTCTAAGGTTTTGATATGTTCACTAGAAAAATAATTATTATTTATGCATTTACAGCATTTACTTGCTTACTGATTATGGAGCCAGACTACCCATGAGCAGAACTGTGTCCAGTGAAAAGGAAGTTGCTCTGGGGGCATCAGGAGGAACTAGAGAAAAGAGCCCCCCCCCTCCTTCAGTGGGAGCCTCTGCTGGATTTCAGCAAAAAGAGTCATTCCGTTTGTGAAGGGAAAAGCTGGTTCCAGCTCAACATATACAGTATATATAAGCCACTTTTGCTCCAAAGAGAACAAGAGAACATGGTTCCTCTTTCCTTCTATTTTAACTTCACTATAACCCTGGGAGGCAGGTAATACTGGGAAATATGACCTCATCCACAGTAACCCAGTGATCTACTTAACTGAGTAAGGCTATAAACCAGGGTCTCCCCAGCAGTAGCATACCGTGGGGAGGGGGGCTAGCCAAAGGAGATGAACTGGTGGCTGAATAATGGTTGTTCCTCAGCATATGCAGGATAGTATACGCAAACATTCTTCAGTCACATGAAGTTATGCAGCAACCCCATCCCAAAACCTTGTTATCCAAGACTCTATTATTTGCTATGCTTTTCTTTCTCTTCAGTCCCAGATGGCATCGAGCAATCATAAATAAAATTAATAATCTAAAAACTAGATTTAGTTAGCAAAGTTTTGAAGTCATTCTAGGATCCTGCTGCGACAGCTCCAAAAATTAGCACACTTTGCAAGTGAACAAGGCATGCATGCAGATCTGAACTATCTAATCTGGTGCCATCATAACAAAGAGGCAATGGTCTCTTGCAAGGTCTCTTTGGAACATATGCTGAAGGATTGTGATCAACTATGGGCAGGCAGGCAGGAAGTCTCTAGATCTAGTTAATAGGTTCTGGAAACAGTCTGCATGTTTTTGTTTATTTGTGTAATTTTGGGCTACTTTCTATCTATTTGGGCTTTTACCAAACCCTGACAAGTTTGGCTGCATAGGCCTTTTGGAGGCCAAGCTGTCTGTCTTGAGCAGTTGAAAACCCCAAACCCCCACGCCAAATATGCAGCTCAATAAATGAGCCAAGCACCCTGGCAGTTCACAACAGGGTGGTATTTATTATATTCCAAGTACATTTAGTCTCGCTTTTTAGAATGCTTTCCTTTGTGTGTGTCTTTAAAAGAGTCCCTCCCATCCAGCATCAAATACTTACGAATGTAAATAAATTTATTTCAAAACTTATGCCTGCATTTTGCAGCATTATAAAGGCAATGGACAAAATGTGTAAACTCTGGCGAAAACCATCATCTTAAGTAATTCATTTATTTGTTTTTTTCAAAATATAGCCTGGCCCACCACATAGTCTGATGGACGGTGGACCGGCCCAGGGCTGAAAAAGGTTGCTGACCCCTAGGTTATAGGGCTGATCTCCCCACCCGCCTGAAGCTCACCTTGGGCAAGTTACTGCCTCTTGGGCTAACCTGCTTCATAGTGTTGTCATGGGGACTAAGTGGGGGGGACCAGTACTCACCACGATCCTCTTCCCCCCTCTTTTCTCTCCTGTCTCAGTTTGTGTGCCCCGCAGACATGGAAACAGCAAGCAGAGATGAAAGGGAAGCCAGCTCTTGCACTTGCCCAGCCATGAGGAATGTGAGGCAGCGGCATAGCAACTTGTCCAGGGGGAGAGAGTGCATTGCGAGGCAGAGGAGGGGGAACGGTGCAATCCGTTGACTGAGAGCGGAAACCGCAGCCCCAAACAAGGGCCTCCTTTTCCTCACCACAGCCACCACCTCGGCTGAGCTCCTGCTTTTCACAACCCCCTTTTTAGCCACTGTTGCTTGCTTGCTCTCCCAACCCTCCATTTCCTTATCATAAGATTTTATTTGGGGGGGGCAAGGGGAGTGCCAGTTCTATGTACTGTTTAGTACTGCCAGAAAAACAGCACTGCGGAGAACCACGTACGCCACCTTGAGTTCCTTGGAGAAGGAGGTGGGATAGGAATGCAATCGGCTACACTCAAGGCCACCCAGGGATCTTCCTGCTTGAATCCTGGTTTAACCGTGAACTTCCCAGTTCCGAATACTCTCACCACTGGAGCACACCAGTTCTCTTATGGCAGTGGATGACAGATTACTTCAGTCACTTACTCAGGGACAGCATAGATATGCAGAGAAGTGGTGACGGGATAGGCAAATTGCTCTGTGTTTCCACCCTGGCACAGAAAGGAGGGAAACTGGGATCTCTGCTCCACCTGCAGCAGAAATATGTGAATTCCTCCTTTGCAAGTTAAAGTACACATCGCTCACAGATCCTCTGCTACTGCCTTGTTGAAAAATTTGTTGCCTGTTCTTAGAATGGGGAAGACTTCCTTCCTGTCCTAACCACTGCAGCCCCAAGAGCAGCTGCAAGTGTAACACCGAAATCTCTTTACATGTCAACTAGGCAGACACAAAAACAAATTTATCTTTATGACTTAAAAACAGATAAAAGGGAGGGGCATGTGGGGGGGTGAAGCATTATAATTCACCATATCATCAATATGCATGCAGGTATGTGAGGGGAAGAAAGAAACACTTTGGTCAGACTTTGGTCACACTAACCATGAGGCATCCATAGATGAGAAGAAGACAAACATTCAGAAAACCACATTATTGCTTGTTTAATGTTTTTAACTGCCGCTGTGATTTCTGCCACTACGCAATACTGAGGCTTACTGCAGGCCTTTCTGTGAGGCCTGCTACCTTCAGATTACCTTCAGGTGTAATGTTCTCACTTTCTCAGTTCCTTCCCCTGTTACCTGGTGGACATGCATTTGGCATTGTGTACTAGAGTTATTCCAAGCAATCTAATGCACATGTGCTGAGGAAGCAACTCCCCTGGAATTCCATGTCACGCACTCCCAACTCAGTGTACAACCTGAATTAGTCGTTTCCCTCCTCTACCTTTTAATATCCTCAATTATGCAATGGCCTCAGTATACCTTTACATTAGTATTCTTAGAGATGTGTAGTCTACCACATCCCCAAGGCAGAGGGTGGGAAATAATCATTCTTCCCTCACCAGTTTGTCCCCAAGAGCTCAATGTGGCAAGTCACATTATTATCCCCAACTACTAGTGCTTATTCTTAATTATATTTGCACACCGCCCATCCAACCAAGTTCACACAAACAATGAAGTTAAGAAATGATTAAAAAATAATAAGATTCAGAACGAAAATAAAATACAACTTAAAATAAGCATAAAACCCAGCCATGAAAACTATTTAAACCACCTGAAACCATAAAAGCCAGCAAAGGGGAACTTGGTGCAAGAAATGAGGCACCTGGTGGATTGTGATTCAAAGGCCTGGGAGGACAGGAAAGGGCTCATCCAGCAGCAAAAGGACACTAGTGTGGGTGCCCAGAGTCACACCAGGGAGTCTCTCCCCCTCTGGGCGCTGTGACTGGAACAGAAAGGACTTGCTGAAGCCCACACACATGGCCAAGACCTATAACTTGAACCCAACTTGCAGAGGGCCAAGGCTGACTTTTCCCGTAAGACGAGCCTGGGAATGCTGTGGAGTCATTGCCAAGTTCCCTGGAGAGACTCTTGATCATTTATTTCAAAAACATGTTGAATAAGCCACAAAATTGGGAGTCAACCACGCATACGACACCTCTCTTAATAAACATGACAAAGATGTAGACTTAAACTTTAGACGCACACAGTCATCTTAAACTCTGCATGCGGTAGATTTGAAATAGATATATATGTGCTCGAACCGTTTTTGCCTGCCACCGCCGGCCTTGTCCAGCTCCGAGCTTTTATCTTCACAGTAGCCGTCTTACTTTGCGCCATGTCACGTGTGATCTGGATACAGTAGATAGATGTAGATATACCCCCTCTCTTTAAAGAAGGCAGACAGTGCCACCGCTATGGTGGAGTCTCTCCCCCTTGCACTCAGTTGTCTCACATGCTAATACACTGCCATCTTTCAAAGGGAGTACTGTGAAATGGGAAGGCTGTCATACAGAGTGAATGGTACTGCAGGGAAATCGGAGACGTGTAGAGAAAACTAATTAAGTAATTTCTCCCCATTGTTCCTTGTTCTCCGCAAGCCTCCCTCAGACCACGATTCCAGTGTAGACTTTGATTGACTTAAGCCTGATGCGCACTGCCTTTTGTGCCGGCATAACTATGGGGGCGAGTTTGCCAAAACTGCTGATAGTGGCGCAAGGAAGTGCACAGACCCAAAATAAATAGAAGGTTTTATTTCTCTCTTGACCCCCCCCCAACACCCCATGCTGCTTATCTCCATGGCATTCTCATGAACACAGAATGGGGTGGGAAAAGAGCGCTTTCTGGTACAGAGAAAGGGGTAGGCCTTCTTCCGCATCCGTCCGATCGCTCTCCTACTTCCTCCTGTTCTTTTAGGCTCCCTCATCCCTTGTACAATGCATGTGGCTCTCTCTCTCTCTCTTCTGTACCCAGTATCTATTCCCCTTTTCTCTTTCCCTCCCCCTCCTCTCCATTTACTCTGTCCTTACCCACAACTTATTTCACCAGCAGTAGCACAATGCAACATCGGGAGGGTGCAAATCACAGCATAAGAGTAATGCAAGGTGCGAGGGCTACAGCATTCCTGTCACAGTGACACTGTAGGCCCCATGCCTCAAAGGGCTTTGATGCATTGAATGGGAGCATGTAAGCGTGGCTGCATCATTCTCCCTGGATCTCAGAGGGCGATGAGACTCATCAGCTGCCAGATCTTGCACTGCTGATTAGAAAGACTTGAGGAGCAAGTCGTTCTCCATCAGCTCACCAGAAATTGGGGTTGGGGGTAGGCAGGGAGGTAATGCATCTTAAGCACATTGTCTCTCCCCCTCTCACAGAAATCCAAAAGTGTTCTGGTCACTCCTGTGAGATTAGAATCCTCCCACATGTCTGAGACTCCCCCCCTTTCCCCCCTGTTTAATGTCTGCATCCATTTCAACATTCACAGTTTCCTAACTTTGGGCTCTGCTTCTTTTCTGCTAGGTTCTAGTAGTTCCTAGCCAAGCTTCTTCTGACTGGCCGGTTCTGGCATGGCTGTTAAGCACAGAGGAAAAACCACTTGTCCCTAATACCGGCTCACAGAAGTCTTTGGAGGCATTTAGAAATAGCATGTTAAATTGCTACTTATGGGCCAATCATGTAGCGTTTGTGTGCAACAAAAAAGTAACATTTGAGAAACAGGTTGAAAATTATTATTTGCCAACCCATAAATTGCTGCCTTGGGCCACAGATTTTTCACTTGTGGTATTCAGTGTCCATTCTGACAGTGTCTTCTGGTCTGCATTTCACACTTGTAGACAGGCTTGTGACAAAAAACCTGTCATGGCTTAGTTAGAGAACCACCAGGGATTAGCAATTCCCCACTGGCCCCCACCCCTGCAGTCACATCCCAGGCTAGCCTCCTCCCCACTTGCCATCCACAAGTTGGGTGTGTGTCTGCAGTAAGGAAGCACAAAGCCCCCCCCCCCAAGCAATTGATAATTACAAGGCAGCTGTGTCAGGTAAAGGCTGATGGCGCAAGGACCAAATGGCCACCCCAGTGAGTTAACAAGGCCCATTTTGTCTTTTATCATGACTAATAAGGCATAAATATATAATAACATTGCACTAAACATAATTCACATATGCAAACACACAAAGAGACAACGCACTTAAGTACCTGCGAACGCTGTGATCTGCACAGAATCACTTATTGCAGAAAAGTCCTACACATACTATTTTAATTGTAGAGAGAAAGCAAACACTGCTTTTCACTCAGTCAAAATATTCATTTACTTGAATAAAAACTCCTAATTTATCAAAGATCTCTGCCAATATTTGTTTCAGATCTTGTTTTAAGCTTGAATAGTATCATTTAACACTTCTACTCCTCACATCAACCCAGCCTCCTCCATCCTTGTTATTTCAACTGATGGGTTATTTTTATCTTTTCATTCACAACCGTCAAACTACAATATTCTTCCCTGATCAGAATCTCCTTTCTTGCCAAACCATTCCCTCAAGTGCTTTTCTCCACATTTTCTAAATCCAGTTGCAATTTCTATGTGTTTTTTGAACCAGAATACAGTAAAAACAAGAATACCCCATGATTGTGTTCTCAGGTGTTTTGCTGGCTGCAGAAGTAGTTCCTCAAAGGATTCATACATTAGATGGGAACAATCACTTGGAGCTAGAATTCTACTATGCATCTTAAAATATTTTTACTGTGGCCAACAAGAAACATTTAAAATAAAACCACAGAAGCAGCAAAGTCTCAAGCCAGTACTCAAAAGTAGCATTGACTTACAATATTTAATGTACTTAATGCATTTCAACATATAGGGTTGGGTTCAAAAGATCCTATTTTAATTTAATAAACCAAGATATGCTAGAGTTTTTTGCCAACATGCACAGTATGTTCTCTCCGCATCTAAATGAAATGAGAAGTCTCCACTGAACCATTTCAACCGAACTTGGAAACTATGGTTACTAGCTATGAAACAAGCCAGGATCTTAAATCATAGTTTGACTTTTTTTTAAGACAGTGGACCTCCAGATGTTGTTGGACTACAACTCTCATCAACCCCAGCCAGTGTGGTCAATGGTAAGTGGCGATGGGAGTCCAGCAACATCTGTGGGATCAAGGTTCCCCTTGGTTTACGACCCTAACTGGAGACCTATTTCATTCAAGTACACTATGAAGGAAGAAGAGAAGGGGCTACATGCAAAGCAAAATGACTTGTGTCCAAACTGAAATATGGTAATCTGAACACAGCCGTTGTCTTTCACCCGAGGCAAAGAGATTGCAACTTGTTTTATGCTTGAAGAGAGCTTGTTTCTGGGCAAACTGCTGTGGTTACAGACGGGCCTATGTCTACAGAGAATGCAAGATGCTTCTGGTGAAAATTTCATGTCTGAACATTAAACAATGGAAATAAATTCCACTGTTGAGCTTTGCAGTTTTTTATTTTTTGGTGTTGCTCCTCTTATCTTCTGTGTTGAAATTACACCTTCAGTCACTTCTTAGCTAAACTCTTTTCCTACAGTGTTAGACACCGTCTCCTCACCAGTATAAAAAAGATCCTTCCAATGAAGAACAGGTACTCTAAAAAGCAATTAAGCCAAACAAACTGGGCTTCAGAAAGCTGCATTAAGTGGGGCTCATTTAAGTTCCAAATGGTTGCTAATTCATACAAACACGGGAAACTGCCTTATGTCAAATCAGGCTCCAAGGCCCAGCACAGATTACAGCCACTAGGAATGGCTCTCCAGGATTTCAGATGAGAGTCTGCCCCCGCCCTACCTAGAAATGCCAAGGATTGAACCTGGCACCTTCTGCATGCCAAACAGATCCTCTGCCACTAAGACGTGGCCCTTCCCTAATAGACACAAGCAGGGACAAGTCTGGCCACTAAATAAATATTTTTACAGACTTCCTTTCAGCTAGCCTCAGGATTTCACTCAATAGTACTGTGACGGGAGAAACTGCACTCACTGAACTTCTCACCTAAAAGAAGAAAAAAAGGGAAGAAGAGGAGGAAGAACTGAAGAACTGCTGAAGGCCAAGTTTCATCAAACTGAGTGGCTCAGACTCTCGGTGATGACATTAATCTTCTGTAGCCCATTTTATCTGTGCAACACAAAAAAACACTGACAAGGCCCAGTGGCCTTCAGCTCTATCAGCTCTCCCCTCAATAGGTAGCAATCACAACTCGTAACACCCCCCAACTGCACTTCTATCGTCAACACAGCCTCAACCTATAGCTGGTGGATTTTTTTATTACTCTTTTTTCCTTCTATTTCACCATCCCTCTGCAGTATTAAATTTCCACACAGCTTTTTTTTTCTGTCAGTGCCTACAAGTACCAAAATGTTTTATTAAGTCTTTGCAGAGAGCATATGCTGCTCTTGTTGTATTTTGATTTGTTGATTCTGGGTCCAAACTCTTGAAAAGGCAAGGAGAAACTGGTCCCTCAGCTTTCAGAAATGCTTTTCTAAGACAGTAAATCTGCATCCCCGGCCTGAGGATGCAATTGAAAGCACAGCATTACCATATGCCTTATTTACTGTTTCTATACTGGTGGTGCTGGAGGCCAGTAGTGGGTTGGTGGCTTCTCATCATCTAGTTAGCCTTTCCTTTTTGTTCAATACCTTCCTAAATAAAAGTGGCGAGGGGAACTGCAAACTAAAATGAATATGGGGATTTGCAGACTCAGGCATACAAGTTGAAAAGGGAAGCATACCACCAAGGAGAACATTTCTCTAGAAGGTTGCAGTAAAGCTTATGATATACAGGGATGCATTGCACACAGTAATATGGGGGGGGGTCGGTGGGGTGGAGGCTCTGGCCTCATAGCCACAAAGAGAACTGGGATGTGTGATATTTTACACTGCACACCCCAAGAGGAAACAGAACAGTCATGGTAAAAAAAAAGCCAAGGAGAATGTATGTTGGCCCATCATGCTACCCCAACAAGGCAAGTGTGGAAAGAGTTATGACCCAGAAAGTAACAGGAATGTAGTTGTGGAGTTGAAGAAATTGTCTACTTTGATTGAGTTAAGGCGCCAAGCTTTTGCACACTTACCTGTGAGTAAGTTCCATTTAAACATACATGCATACATCTGTATGAGGAGCAAGCCTGTGCATTGAGTCTTGCAGTGCTATTTTTCTAGAAAAAGAGGTGCCGGAACTCACCATGAACGCCTCCCTCGTTCTCTTAGAATGGCATTGGCGCCCACCTGAGAGGTGCCAGAACCCACCTGAGGGGTGGTGGAACTGAGTTCCTGTGAGTTCCCGACTGGAAAAAAAAGCCCTGCATAGTTGTATAATATAGTGGCAGTCCTTTATCATCCTTCTAAGAAGGGCTCCATTCTCAAATGCAGAAGCAGGCATTGAAAGCATTTTGAGATTGTTATTATCAAGTGTATTCACTGGAGTGGAGAGGAAATACTTCTTAACTTTTATTCCTATTTATTTAAAACCATTCAGGCACCACCCATTATTTGACAACAGTAAGAGCAGTTTACAGCCAACTAAAATAGAAGTTCATTAACAACGGCAATAAATACAGTCACATACATAATCAACTAAAATGCAACAAGGCATACTAATGGGCTCCAAGAGCTGAGTCAAGAAGTTGGTTTTCAACAAGTGCTGGAAACACATCACTACCCTTATCCTGGCCCAGTAGCCAACTGGCAGCCAATGCACTTCTTTTAAAAGCAGTGTTTTATCCCTGTTGTAAACGGCTGCACTTGTGGGACGTGGGTGGCACTTGCCAATCAGAAGGTCAGCGGTTCGAATCCCCATGACGGGGTGAGCTCCCGTTGCTTGGTCTCTGCTCCTGCCAACCTAGCAGTTCAAAAGCACATCAAAGTGCAAGTAGTTAAATTGGTACCGCTCCGGCAGGAAGGTAAAACGGCATTTTCGTGAGCTGCTCTGGTTCACCAGAAGCGGCTTTGTCATGCTGGCCACATGACCCGGAAGCTGTACGTCCGCTCCCTCGGCCAATAACACAAGATGAGCACCGCAACCCCAGAGTTGGTCACGACTGGACTTAATGGTCAAGGGTCCCTTTACCTTTACCTTAAATGGCTGCACTTAGCAACCCAGCCATGGCATCCTGCTCTAGTTACAACCTCCGGACTAGCCTCAAGGGCAGGTCCACATAGAGGGCTTTATAAAGTATTTCAGTTTTGAGAGTACTAATGCATGAGTTGCAAGGCTATTGCAGTTCAGGCATGGTCAGAGCTACCACATCTAAAGCTGGTGAAAGGTGTTCCGAGTGTTCACTTCAGCCCCCAGTGGTGATTTTGGAATGAAAAGCACCCCTAGATTAAGTACTTGTTCCTCCAGCCCTGTCTCAAACAAGCAAATTACCCAATTTTCAGTCCCAGGAACCCGCCACCACCCACAAGGTCTTTGTCTTAGCAGGACCCAACCTCATTCAGTTCACCACAGTGTCAAACATAAGAACAGCCTGGACCAGGATTTACATGAGCACTCCTGACACAGATGACACCAAACTGCATTTCTGGTTACATCAGCATACTTCCAAATTTTCATGTATGGAGAAAACCTGATTGCAGCAAGTCAAAGAACCCAAAATGAAACTCGTATATATATACAGTGGAACCTCGGTTTATGAACACCTCGGTTTATGAATTTTCGGTTTATGAACGCCGCGGACCCATCTGGAACGGATTAATTCACTTTCCATTACTTTTAATGGGAAAGTTCGCTTCAGTTTATGAACGCTTCAGTTTATGAACAGACTTCCGGAACCAATTACACCCATGTTTCAGTTTATGAACGCTTCAGTTTAAGTACTTCACGGACCCGTCTGGAACGGATTAATCCACTTTCCATTACTTTCAATGGAAAAGTTCGCTTCAGTTTATGAACGGTTACTCCGCGGACCGTCTGGAACGAATTAATCCACTTTCCATTACTTTCAATGGGAAAGTTCGCTTCAGTTTATGAACGCTTCAGTTTATGAACAGACTTCCGGAACCAATTGTGTTCATAAACCGAGGTACCACTGTATATCCTTCTGACCTTGACAATCAAGTTCAGTGATTACTACAGGCCAGGATGCGGGGAGCCAAACCCAGCTGACCAGGGTCCAACTCAACCTTGCCTTTGGTATAAAGCAGGAAGGGAGAACACAAGTTCAGGAAATGTGGCTTCAAAAGGAGAAGCATCACTGAAATCAGAACTAGTATCTCTATGGTTTTTTTAAAACCTACAATAAAATCCCTATTTAGAAGGAAAAAAAGTTTACATGAGAACTTCTTTTGTGGTATGTAAGCATGGGGTGTTTTCACACATCAGGTAACCACAGACAAGGAGAGACTTTTGAGCGAATAGATACACAAAACACACTCACAGTATTCATGCCTTCCGTGCTAAAGCAACTACTGAAAACAAGAATGAAATGAAGGAAGGAAGGAAGGCTCCATTTTGTTCATCATCAGAGCCCTTCAGACTAACACACAATCACCATAGGAGACCTTGAAATGAATCAAGCATTTCCAAATACATGTCAGAAATCATTTTAGAACCTGAAAAGACTTCATTTTAGCAGGCAGCACTTTCACGATTTTGAGTTATTTATTTCACCTATTTTTATCCATCCCTTTCATCCTAGGATCTCAGGGCGGCCTACAAATTAATAAAAATGCAAGAAACCGAACAGACAAACAAGAACAAATAAGAAACATGCCTAAATAAATTAAAGAACCACCATCGAAACCATCTTCTGGGACAAACCCAATGCTTTACAAACAACAAACACTAATGCCAGAAGCAACTTGGAAAGGCCTGGAAGGTGCCAAAATGTCCTGGGGTAGTGGATGGCACTGTGGTCCAAACCACTGAACCTCTTGGTCTTGCCAATCGAAAAGAGCTCCCGTTGCTCTGTCCCAGCTCCAACCTAGCAGTTCAAAAGCACGCCAACGAGAGTGGATAAATAGGTACTGCTGTGGCGGGAAGATGTTTCCATGCACTCTGGCACTCGTCACAGGGTCCCGTTGCACCATAAGCGGTTTGGTCATGCTGGCCACATGACCCAGAAAGCTCTTTGCGGACAAACACCAGCTCTCTTGGCCTGAAGCAAGATGAGCACCGCAACCCCATAATCACTTTTGACTGGACTTAACTGCCCAGGGGTCCTTTACCGTATCTCCTAGAGGAGATTCCACAACTGGGGCACCAATCAGATAATGACCAAAGATGCACAACTTTGGAACACTTGAGGAGTCAAGTGGAAGCCTGAGAAAGTGCCTGGTTAACCTCCCCAGATTTTATCTACCACAGTCTACAATTCAGATCACATCGGGCTACTTTTGCATTATCAAGATGAGTATTGTTAGTCATATTCTACCTACTTCCTAAAATCTCTCAAAATGTCAACACAGAATTGTAACTTTAGATATCGCTATGAGGAACAATCTTAGAATCAGATATGGAAGATACCCCAAGGGTCATCTAGTCCAACCCCCTGCAATGCAGGAATCTCAGCTAAAGCACCCATGACAAATGGCCATCCAACCTCTGCTTTAAAACCTCCAAGGAAGGAGAGTCCACCACTTCCCAAGGGAGTCTGTTCCACTGTTGAACAGCTCTTACTGTCAGCTTTTTCTGAATGTTTAGTCAGAATCTCCTTTCTTATAACTTGAAGCTATTGGTCTGACTCTTACCCTCCAGAGCAGAAGAAAGCAAATATGCTCCCTCTTCCATGTGACAGTCCTTAAGATATCTGAAGATGGCTATCATATCTCCACTCAATCTCCTCTTTTCCAGGCTAAACATGCCCAGCTCCTTCAAGCACTCCTCATAAGGCTTAGTTTCCCGTCTTTTACCATTAACAATCAGAGCCAAAAACTGAAAGAGTCCATGCTATAAATTTGAATTATCAAGTGAATGATAAGCTGAAGGTGTTCCAAAATAGTTTAAGTTGGTAGGAATAAATGTGGAAATATTTGGAGTCTATAAAGGAAAATAAAGTAAACTTCCTACATTTATTTTTAGTGATACATCAAACCCCACACATAAGGACTACAAAAGGATAACTTGAGTTTGGGTTGAAGGCAAGCACATTCTATTTGGACCAGACTAATTGAAATGAATGACCATGATGACATGACATAACCCCTAGTGGTGCAGCAATAAAACGGTTAGCACATTTGCAAAGCTAAGTAGGGTCCAGTATGGTTTCCTGTTGGATGGGAGACTAGTGTGCGCTAAGATTCCTGCATTGAAGCTGGCTGGATAAAATGACCCTCAAGAGTTCCTTCCAGTTCCAGAATTCTATGGTTCTATAAGCTAAAAGAGGGAAATGTAATGAAGTATGGTGGACACGTGCATACTGTCAAAAAACAAAATTGCTCATTGAGTTAAATAGCATGCAGTATGTTTTCTTCACCAAAAATTTCACAGGCAATGCTGAAGGGCAGATAAAAAACTGTATTGTGATCCACAAATCCCTACTTGGCCACCCTGCTCTGGAATATGACCAGCTGCTTTGGCAAACATGTCTGCAAATGAAATTAGAAAAAGAAAAAAAGTAGGGGGAGGGCCTTAACTGTTCAGAAATATTAGAAGAGAATGTATTTTCTTTTTCTTGGTTAAAAACCACAACATAGGACACCGGCTAAAGAAAATGTTCCTTAATACTGTATGGCTTTTCTAGCTGTTGATTATAAATGTAGTATCCAGAGACTTGCTACACAGTAGAATAAATGTTTAGGAGAATGGTGCTCAACAATTGTTGCAACCGTGCAATATAATAATATGACATTATGCCAGCCTCATGAGCTGTTACTCGCAGGCTGCAACACTGGCATAAATATTTAGGTCTTAACTTCAATGGACTGACAATTGGTCCAGTGTTTACACTCTTCAATTAAGAGGAATATTAGAGGCTTTGTTGATTAGAGGCTCACAAGCTGACCTATGTTTGCCAATTAGCATCAGACCTGCTGAGATCAGTTCTGCTTTGTAGTGCAAAAAAACATGGAATAAATGGCATGCACTACACGTCACAGACATCAAATTCTTCAGAGAGCCAATAGCACAACTTTCTCCCAACGTGTAGCCAAACACTTTCTGAAGCAAATGGCGCACTCAGAACTATTAAGTTCCAAATGGGCACTGAGCGCATATAGTCACACAAACTCTTCTCTCTTACTTTTCAAGTATGGAGTTTAATTGCACCAGAATAATTAGAACAAATCAAACTCAATCAGCCCTAATATTTCTATTTATGAATACGCGGCAATTAATAAGAACATGGATAAACATGATGGAAAACTCACTTGTATCATCAAGAACATCCCACACTGTACACAGCAATCACGTTTGAGAAAGATAAACATCATACTGCTGTTCCAAGGTGTGCCTCTATTCACACTCTTGTGTGTTTACTATGTAAAATGCCTTGCATGCAGCCTAAAAAGCAGCACGAGCCAACTTTTTACCAAATGGGCCCAATTGCTACTGGTACGCTGCTGCTGCTGCCCCATCAGTTTTTCCCCCTCACAGTGTGTGAAGTGCAGATAAAAGAGCGCAATCTTTAGACACCTGGATTGTGGATGTTTAAGGATGTGGCCATGCTAATCCATGGCGTACGTTTTTGCTTTGCAAAATGTCAGGGTAAGTTCATCAAGGCAAAAGAGATATCCCATTCACCATGCATACCTGCGGGGCAAGGTAACGTTATAGAAGCGGTCTTTTTCTACTATTATTTATTTATTATTTCTCAATTATAGGAAGATCTAATTATACAAATGATTCTGTTCTTTCCAGGCAGTGCAGGTAAATGAGGCTTATGCTAAACTGAGAGATACAGCACAGAAATTAGTGCCTTTAAAAAAAGGGGGGGCGACAAATTCGTATTCAGAGCATATCGGCCTCAAGCCAGCTATCCCAAGAGTAATGGATCCCTTTTTCCTCCTACAGCAATGAAAGATACCAAGGGACTACGAAGGCCCCTGCAACTGAGGTCCTGCAACAGCAAACCTCATTCTATTAAAGACGTACATTTTATTTTAAATTTGGAACAATACTTCATAAAAAAGGAAGAATATCATATTCTCCAATTCTCTGCTCCTGTTCCCAAGTATATGACTCTGTTTACAAGAATCTCCTCCTGCTGACAAACCCTTGCTTCCCCCATCCTCCCATGTCCAAAGAGCCGTGGCCATAGGAGGGCTCTGTGATCCAAATGTCACACATAGGAAGGTGTGGTCCAAAATCAGTCTCACAGTACATGCTAAATAATCTTAAACTAGGACATATGAAGTCTGGCCTTCATACTGATTTGTCAACACACATTTTATATTTTAAAATTTGATGGAAAAATCTCAAGGTTAGAACCTTAACACTGCGAGACACCACAATCTTTTACATTTTCACTTCTAGTCTATCTGATGTTAAACCTCCCAGTTCTTCTGCCAGCTCCTACTACATTGCTGGTATCTCAATTAAATCTTTCCTGCTGTATATAAATGGGGAGAAAACTCAAAGAGGTGCAATTCTAGTGGGTTCCTCAGCTTTCCTCCAGAATACAGGGCAGCATCTCTCCAGCTAAGGATCAATATAGCACACATACATTGTGCAATCTTATGCAAGCCAAAAACATTTCAGGTAATCAGAAAGATAAACAGAGAGAAATGTCATTTAAACAATTACACACCTTTTTATTAATTTCCACAGATCACCAAGTTGCTTGTCCAGAATGTAAAGAGATACACACGTCCCAACACAGATGCTCCTTGAGCGCGTGCGAGTTCCGTCCCACATAAAGGCATCCCTCTGCAGATGGGATCTGAACCCTGGGCTGTTCTCAACACTTAAGTGACTAAGGAAGCCTGTGCAGAGTATAAGTGGAGGCAGACACTACTTGCAGCAAGAGGCTGCAAACCAACAAACAGCAGCTGCTTCTGGTTGCTCGCCACTAGTGCTGCTCACCTGCTCAGGTAGACACACTCTGCCGCTCAGGGCAACAGGCCACCAAGAGTGGAAGGGAACAGCTCGTTTGCTTATCAGACAGGCACACCGAAAGTGGTGGCAGATCTCTTTTTTTCCCCTCTAGGAAAAAGAGGGAAATGTGCGTACCTGAGGATGGGGTGGTAACCATGGCATCTGGCACTGGCTTTCCACTACGGGCAGGTCAGGGGTTGACATAAGCCCTCCTTTAAGTCAGAGGCCTGAGCAACCCTCCGAGACTTCATTACATTAGAGAATATACCAGAGGTTCTCGACAATATAAGCATTCTGTGACCCCAGAGATGAAAAACAGTCCACATTCAGCTCTAAATTAAACAAATGGATTTCCATCTTTGGTCTTTTACCAAAGTAATTTACTGAAGCACCAGCAGTAAGCAGACTCCAGGCTAGGATGTCATATGAACCATATATCAACCCAGTCGGCAATAAATCTGCTCCTCCCCTCCGAGCTCTATGCTACTTTCTTAAATAGCTCACTATAAAGCCCCAACCTAATTAAAAACAGCTTCCTCTGCAAGAGTTGCCTTGATTTCACTTATTTACACATTAACTGCAGCCTCTGTTTGGCCAATCCAGCCCTATTCCCTGTACTATGCGGGGCCTTTTATCTGCCCTGGACAGCATTTTCTCCAGCAGATGAAGTAGATGCCGATTGATTTGCTGTCGAGCATGGTAAATTAATAGCAACAAATTGCTGAGGGCCCCATCTCACTGCACCACCATGCTTCGGCAGTTTTGCTTTATTTGCTCCATGATGGGCAGCAGTCAGGCCTCTTCAAGTCAATTTCTTCTTAACAACCTGCAATACTTTTCAATGGTGAAAATAGAGCTGTTCCTTGTAAGTCAGAAATCAATATCCTATTGCCCTTAGAAAATGCTAAACAAGCAGTATTGGCAATCCACTTGGTACCAGAGGGTATCAGATATAATGCAAATCCATACCGCTTCCCTCCTTGTAGTTATTACAGTTTGCTAAAAGGTTCCTAATGCCATTTATCATCATTTACCATCGACTACTGCAGCTACGATTATGATATCCTATCAGCTGGCCAGAGCCCTTTCATTTCTACTCAATTAATATTTTAGAAGCACTCACATGGTTGTTGCCTAAGACTTGTAATAAAATTTACATGGATTGCAGTGAAAGGAGGAAGGGAAGAGGGGCGTACAGAGATGGTTCTTAAAATGCACGCACAAAACCTCCAAGGTCTGATCTCCTGAAAATATCCATAGGAAAAGGAACCAGTTTATCTGAGAATGCTTTCAACTAGGAAGAGCTTTGCTGAAAAACAAAAGGACCACTGTAATCTCAACTCAGGGGGAATAAACACGCAGAGAATGATATTTGCCTCCTATTTGACTTCCCACTGGTACTATTCATAATGGTCTTATCTGCAGCCAAGGGCTAATTCTGATTTTAATAGTGAATATTGGAGTAAAAGCACTTCAATTCCCGATTGACTAAAACGATGAGATTATTATACCCTATCATTATCAACTAATTAAAATAACAAAAATACAATCCAAAGAGTCAAAGAAACAACACATCCATGTGTTTTTGAATTTATGTAGAAGTGCTAGTGTGTGCATGTGCTTTTAAGAAGGTTTGGCCCATTAAAACATTTCTCAGGACACTAATTCTTTTAACAGCACAATTGCATGCGTGCTTGATTGGAAATAAATTCCACTGAATACAAGGCACTTGCTTCTTAGTAATATTCAGGATGATAACCTTATCAATAGCATCTTGCCATAGAGAGCAATGCTTACATTTTTTTCACATCCCAAGGCAAACACAAAAGGGGGGGGGCGAACACCAGATTTTAATCTGGCATCTCCCAACACACTTATCCTACTCTATTGATCTTAGCAAAGATTGCAAACAACAACAACAACAACAACAACAACAACAACAACAACAACAACGAGGCTTCTGTGCCACATGCCAGGGTTGTTGGTGTTGAGTGTCTGTTTTTTTTTAATAAACCTAAATAATTCAGAAAACTAATTCTATCAGTCTAATGCTATTTACTCAGTTACCAAAATCTAAATTAATTATGTTCTCAAACATAATTGTTAAAAATTGGCAACATTATGCAGGCTTAATTAAGATTAAATCCAATTTGCTAAATGTACTTTAATTGGTACTAATTACATTAGCTTTCCTTTCAGAATGACAAATTCCCCATAGGTTTCACTTTAATAGTCTCCTATCAAAATCAACACAGGATGACTGATGATCAGCCTTGCAAAGGGGGAGGAGAAAGAAAGGGGGGGGACCTTGCCACATCCTCTTCCCCCCCCCCACCCTCAAGGCACACACACACAGGGCCAGCCAGCTATGTGCATTTATCCTTTTGTCAATTTGCTAAATCACAGAGTCATGACTCCATCACAGCCGTCATTTTCTGTTCCAATGAAAAAAATTCTCTAAAAATAAATACTTGGTGGCTGGGAGCAGCCAAGAAGAACAGACGTTTTAACAGAAAAATACACAAAGGTTTCAAATACCAGGGCCACCAATTACTAGGGTACTTCTTCCAGGGGCTCCGGGGAGCCCTACTTTTGAACCCACGGAGACACAAATCTAATAAGCGAATAAGCCTAACCTGATCTTGAGAACTAGGGCCCAATTATGCTGCAGGGCAACTTCGCTCCATTATTGCCTGCTTTCCATTACAAGGGCATCCAGCAACTACATCTGGAAAAGGAGCTATGAGAAACCAAGGCTGTCTGCCTGGGAAAACAAATAAAGATAGATAGGCCCTCTGTGCTTTTTTTCTTTGTGGGGGGGGGATGAATGGAGGAGGGGCAGGAATAAAGGAAATATAATAAGTAGGTGGCTTGCAGAGCTGTCTGTATTCCATAATGTGATAAACTGCCCTCAGGATTTTCGTATGATTGAATATAAGAGCAAAATCCACAAATAACCCCCAAAGCAGATCACTCTGCCTCAATTGGTTAAAATTTGGGCGGTGGGGGGAGGGCAGGACAAAGAGGTGGAGGTCGGAAGGCTTTTTCCCCCTTTGAAGAAGGTGGCTTTAAGTAAGGGAGGCTTCCAATATTCCCATAATGTCAGATGGAGAACTTTACTGGACAGGGTTGCAGGCAGGTAGAGAAATACTATGATCAACATTACCAAGCCCACATATTACACAGCAGAGAAACAGGGCTAAGGCAGTCAGAGTCTTCAGAATGATAATTCTGCGAAGAACTTTCTTTGTTGCATTTCATTAGAGTCGGCAGCATGTGATAAAAAGTATTAAAAGAAGTGTTTTCTGCAGAGGTGGAGTGTTGATACTACTAATCTGAACAGAAATGACAGCAATGGAAAAACGATACTCTAATTAAATGCAATCCTTCAAAATCAGCACATTTTCAAATTAAATATAAAATTTACTCAGAGCACCCTGCTGCAAGCAGTTTCCAATGTGAAATATTCGAAAGCCCACTTTTCTTTATTTTAAACCGAGGCAGTGCAAACATTACAAACTTTATATCTAGGCTTTTCCACCTTCTAGGTTCCCCCTGCCCAGAAAAAAAAAATTACATACATATATTAAATTATTCTCAATGTGTTCCTGAACAAAATGTTAATGGCTCTTTTGGTACACATACCAGAAACTTCATAAGCTAATCCATGAGGATTTTGGTTACCAATTTTGCTTAGATACAAAAATACTCTATTGTCCTTTAAAAAGGTAGGTGGATGAGTTTTTACATCAAATTCAAGACAAAGTTTTTTCTGACTTCAAAAGGTTTTAACAATTCTTCCCAATAGCTCACAGCACTAATTAATATTAACCATTAATCCTATGAATACTTACACATGTCCTCAACATCTGAATTGGCGCAATTAAAATGAACTGAATTGCAGCCAAAACCTGTTATGCGACAGAATAGGAAATTTAAGCTAGTAGACACTAGACAGTGTGTTGCTATTATGCCCAATTTAGCAGCTTAACTATTGTGACAAACCCGTAGAAGTGTAAATAAAGGAACAAACTATGAAGTAGCTCCCAAAATTCTGAAGTCAAATTTTCTCACATTCTGTACAGAATTCAACACTTGATCAGAATTATGCTGCCGTGCTAGAGGACTTCCATTACCACCTTCCCATAACTTTCAGCAATACACAATTCTAAAAAAACTTTAATCACGCTTCTTCACCAGGAAAAGTTAGCCTCATTCAGCCTAAAAACAAAAATCCTCTTTACCACAGCATACTTTAACCTACCAGTCATGGCCTGATTGCTGGTGTCTACATCAGTATAAGCTTATATGTCGTGAGGAGTGTTTGGCACTGAAGCACAGGATTTCCTGAGGTGGTCCACGTAAAAGGACACAGAGGCATGCTTTCTCGTTCCGCATCAACTTCCTTTTTTCAAACTACAGATCTCAAGAAGTTCACCGACTCGCACGTCCAACACCTTTAAAAGGCGACTGGCCCCTTCACCATACACAGACTGGTCTCAGGTCCACTGCCCATCAGCTCATCTACAAGGCAGTAGGCTTCAACTCAAGACAGCTCAAACCTAAGATTCTGATTTTGTTATCAACAGGCAACAACTGGACTACTTGCAGGCAGAGATTACTTCACACAACTGTTACCAAATCCAACAGCATTTACCCAACACAAATCCACCACAGGCATTTTAGGGAATGTCCGCAAAATATTAAGACCACCTACACCTGCCTGCACAGGCTCTTATGTCACATTCAAAGAATCAGTTTGTCCCGGTGAGCAAAAACAAACAAACCAAAATCTTGTCTGCAATTGAATGAGTGCTGTAGTTTAAGTGGATTAAAAATTTAAAAATTAACAGCAACTTTACAAAAAGAGGAAATGTGTTGCCTACCTGTTTATGCATTTCTATGTTCAACCCGTAGGACATTTCATAATACTAAGAAGAAAGAGGAAAATGAACTCATTTTAGAATATGTAATCATACAAACACACACAATTTGCAATCTTTTGAAAGCATACGTAGCATAATGTAACTAAGCTGTATCTCCTCAAATCATACACATTCCTAATTTGTGTTGGTCTGCTTTTAATTCTACATTTGTTTAAACTACCACTCAAAAAAGGAGGGGGGGAAGGAAATCACACACATGCATACCAGAAAGGGAAAATGACAAATACAATTATTAAAGATCAGACAGAGCCCAAGTATACATTGTGTTCCACAGCACCAATTTAAGATGGTAAAATGTTGGAAATGCTAGAAAGCAGACAGGGTCATAAATCAGCAATGTAGAGGAGACTTTTCTTTCGATATTTTAAATTAAAAACATGAAATGACTACAAGCAAATATAGGCTTTGCAAAGAAATAAAACAGCAGAGCGTTTCAGATTCAAAGCAGACACACAATTGTGTATGTGGTAAAGAAAAAGAAAACCCTGCTTTCCTGTATTGCAGAATAGCTCGGCTTTGCCAGTTAGTATCATATGCACAAGGAACATCAGAGCAGGTGAAGGCCAGAATAGAAGGTTTGATGGATAGCTTTTGCTCTGGCTAGAAGGCGCATATCTCAAGGTTATTGTCCTCCTTAAAACAGAGTCACTCCATCACGTAAAGAAAGCAATTATTTCCTCATATAAACAGATGAGCAGATAGAAAACAGCTCTTTGGGTGTCATCACAATCCATCAGAAAATTAGGTGTTTAGAGACTTCATCAAATGCCAATCATTGCTGCAGGGAATCCACAAATACATACTGGGGAGGGGGAGAGGTCTTTTCTACAAAAATTCTGGTCACCAACGTCCTCAATTAACCATGAAGCCTTTAATTGGCAGCTCCTAAGCAACAGGTTTAAGAACTAAGACTTTTTATTAGAGTGCTGGTTCTCTTTGTCTTGCCTCTTAAAATGCAAATGTCTTTCTCTGAAATGACAAATTTATTCTGCAAATCAATGGCAGGTGGAAGTATAGACTGGAAGCTTTTGTCTTGAAGACTACATGCAAACTCGTATACGCCTCCGACCAGCTAATCATATTTTCATCAATATGCCAAAGGGTAAGGAATTCTTTATACCTAAAACACCAAGAGTCTTCAAAGACCTTCTGCCATGCAGGACCCATTGGGTGCCGGAGTGAACACACTCATTTCACACAAGAAAGTCCAAGTGGATTGTTCCACTGAGCAGAAAAAAATTATGTCAAAGCGCCGAATAACAAGCAGGCGCCAAACCTTCAGGGCCCAGGTTTTCTAATGCAACCTTCATCACAACAGTGCCTCTTATCGCTAGCTAGCTGACTGCCTCCAGCAACCTTCGCGTTCCTCTCTGTTCGTATACCACCCTAATAGACATTTTGAATTCGTTATGCCGCTTGCTTACCATGACATAATGTCGCTGCATCTCTGTCTTTTCACTGGCCAGTTTTTCACATTCTAGCTTTAAACTGTTAAAGAAAAAGAAAAGAAACAGGCACACACACATCCATGAGTACTTAATAATGCCCCTTTGCATAGCCTCTCGATATATGAATAGTCCCTGCAGGATATCCTCTGTAATATTAATAAGAAGCCAAATTCAAGTAGTTTGAGCGTATCTATGATTTCCCTTGTCGATAAGATCCACTTGTCCTTTGCTCAAAACCAAAATGCAGTAAAGTTTTCAGGCAAATGCATCTTGTGTCAGTGAGGTGGTGGTAAGGAAACAGGTCAGAAAAATGGAATTCTTAGGCAGGCGGCTTGACTGTCTTCGAAGGATAAATATCACCTGCTATTGTGGAATTCTTTCAAAAAGACCACTACTTAAGCTGCCTTTATGTGTGATCTTGCTTGCCCTTAAACGGGCAATATAACTTTGAGTAACCACTCAAGATAGAAAGGGTTGAAAGGTTTTAGGCTTTTAAAGGAAGCAGCACAACAGCATCTACAAGTGACATCTTCTGAGCAATAAAGCCTTCTTTGCACTCCCCCCCCCAACACACACACACACACACTTAAGGTTGCAACAATCTTGAGAGTTGTTTGTCAAGAAGAGTATGAAAGTACTTCTACCCTAAGGATAATGAGAGAACACTCCAGCTCCAATTCCATTCTATCAGCACCTGACATTGCACATTGTCACGCAAGATATGAAGGAGCGGGGTCAAAAAATTTAATTTAAGCAAAGATGTGCATGGATGGGTGGGGAAGAGATTTCAAATCCTGTTAGCTTACACCCCTAGAACTGGGGCCGGGAGAGGCAGAAATCCTTGCCCAGCAGTTTCCAAACCTCTTTGCTCTTGGTGCTTTGCCCAATCCACAAGAGCACTTTTATTTGTGTTTTGTTTCTAGATCTGCCAAGACTAACCTTTTAAAGGTGTGTTTCCTCCACCTGGATTAATTCAGAAGAACTTAAAAAAAATAGTAAGTACCTTTGATGGAGTGTTTATGAACATATTGAGGGATATGTTTAAAAGCACACTCCTAGTATTTGAAACCTCCCTCAGTCAAGTGGGCACAGCTCATTGCCAAGATAAAGGAGATGAAATGACACCATTCTATCAGGGCTGTGACCCGGGAATGCTTTGCTTTGTTTTGTTTGGCAGAGTGGTGGGGAAGATTGCCGTCTCTTTGTAATGAAGACAAGAGTATGATTTTTTAAAAGAAGAAGAAGAGAGACACATGCATTGCCTGGAGGGGGTAGTAGTGGGAGTGACAAGAGATAAGCAAACACAAGGATCAGGGAAAGTAAACATCATTACCTGTGGTACTGAGCCTGTAAAAACTGAAACTCCTCCTTAATCCGATCACAGGATTCGGAAATGGTGAATTTGAAGGGTTGAGCAGGCTGATGCGGTGCCTAGAAGCGGTCATCAGAATGAAATGTTTTAATTACTCCTCTGCCCAGCCTTGCCATTGGTGCACGCAACACATACAAACATGCCTGCCGAGGTCACCCATACATCAGTAATGAAAAGAGCAATTAAAACTCACTCTGGGCACGAGGGTGCGCGCGCACGGACACGCCGAGTGTTTTTGTCTTTCAATCATGCCAGTCCTGCCTGCCTTATGCACCCACCAAGTAGAGCCTTGCTTGTCCACACCTCCATAAGCCTCTAATAGAGGCGGCGGCAGCTCTGCTCAGCCGGCTCATCTTCCCTCTCCAGCATTATAACCAGCCAACACCACTAGCAAGGGCTTAAGGAAGGAGGGGGGGATATTGTGTTACCCCACGGAGGGTCTTCATATCGGGGAAGTGAAGGAGCGGGCGGGTGGGGATGAAAGGGGGCAGAGGGCAGGGAAAGGGAATCGCAAGGTACAAATGGGCAGCAGAAACGCACTGGGCAGCTAAAACGAATTAAGATGACGGCTCCTCCGCTCCCTCTCCGCTTAATTTGCCTGTGACTCTTTCAAAGGCTAGCAAGCCGGAAAGTACTACGAAACCAATCCCTGACACCGTAAAGCCTAGAAAGCCAAAGACAACAATAAGAAAATGGCTACAACTCAATTGTTTCACCCAACTCTCCCTCCCACCTCTTCACCCTCTCCCTCCTCCCTCCCTCCCTCCCTCATTTGCCTTCTCCTAGCAGGAGGGAAAGCGGAGGGGGAGAGATTGGTCTTTATTCTCGTCGACCGTCCCCAGACCTCGCTCTCTCCCACCCCCTACCCGGACCGACCGCACAGTTCCGCCCCTCCCATTTGGTAAACAAGACTTTCGGGAGAGGGGGCCGGGGGGCCGGGGTGGGGTGGTGGGGGAGATGCTGCTGGAACCCGAGCCTCGCCCCCAGCCGCAGCCCCCAGCCAGCCCTTCCACCCTCGGGCTCGCCGCTACTCACCGGGTGTCTGCTTTGAGGGTACATCTTGCTCAGATCGCGAATCATCCAAACCGATTTAGTGGGTGCTCTGGGCCAGAAAGAAAACTCGGTTCATTGATTTTAATTGCAGCGATGCAAAGGAGATGATGGAGGAGGAGGAGGACGGGGCTGCCCGGCGCTCGCGCTTCGAGGGGGAGCGTCTCAGGCTGTGCCCGCACCTTCCCACCCCTAGGACTCGAGAGGCGAACACACAAGAGGCGGCAGAGGCGGCTGCTAAGTCCCCGGCAGAAGGGGACCCGTGAAACATTCCACAGGGGGTGTCCCTGGCCAAGGACCAGACGCGCCGGCGAGGCTGCGGCCAATGCCCGCCGCTCCCACGCCCAGGGCCCTAAGCGCAGTCCGAGGGTCCAGGTGCCTCGGCGCTCCGAAGCGGCGCTCGAACAAGTCCCTCTTGCGATGTCCCAGCGGTCGGAAGAAGGCTGCTCATTCGCGGCCCGCCAGCAGCGCTGGCTCGGCTCCTTCCTTCCTCGCTCGCTCGCTCGCTCGCTCTCCCGCGGTCCGAGGGTCGACGCTCCTCTCCCTTTCACCGCGGCTGACCCGCCTCCGCCTCCGCCTGTCCCCCTCGGTGGCAAGCAAAGCAAAAGGAAAGGAAAACTCCGCTCATACCAAACGCGATCCTCTCCCGCAGCAGATGCCTCTCGCAGCCGCCTCTTCCGTTTGAAAACTTTTATTGATCTTAGTTGTTGGCCCTTCGCAACGAGGCAGATGAGAGAGAGCGAGAGAGAGAGAAGGCGGCGGGGCGGAGGGAGGAAGAGAAGGAATCCTTTTTTCTTTAAAGCAAACAGGAACTCCCGAGATGAAAAGAATGTGTTGTTTTCACTCCCGTCTTTTTTCTCCCCACCGAGGAAATTATACGCGTCTTCAAAGGTCTAAATGCAATAACCCTTTTGTTGCGGTTTTGTTTTTCTTCTTCCCCTTTAAATGCCTCTTGTTCTCCCTCCCCTTTAATAAAAAAAATTAAAAATTAAAAAAGAAGAAATGCGATCTTGGTTGATTGAGTTGTTTATTTCCCTCTTTTTTATCCTCTCCTTTTCCTTCCAAACTCTTGCAGATAGCAAGACGGAACAATATAACACGAAACCGCAGCGGCAACCCAAACCCACCGCTCCGAGCAGCTCTAACAACACGCTCTGGCGAGGTGACTCCTTTGACCAAATTTAGCAGCACCAAATCATTAACATTCTGATACATATTCACAACAATCGGAAGACAAGGTAGCTGCAAAGCACCCTGGGAAGTGGAGTCCTTGACGGAGCCATTCTCCCCGCCTTTACGTGGCCAATGTAGTAAAAATAAACTACCACTCCCGTCGGCAAGCACGCAGCCTCTTTAGCCGCCTGTCTATTTCCCCCGCTACGACAGCTCCTCCTACGGAGGGCGTCGCCAACGACCAATCAGCGACGGCCACTCATTAATCGCCGTTCTGTATTAATGCCCATCATTTCGCCGCTGACAAATGGGCTTACGGCTCTGAGGTGGGGGGGCGGCTCCGCTCCGTCTCCCCCACGTGGGGACCAGACGCGGCTCGGCACGGCAGCCAACCGGGAGGCCCCGTCTGAAAGGCCACTCCCCCAACCCTCCCTCCTTCGCTCTGCCCGAGGTGGAGCTTTGAGATTGCTGACGTTCGATTGCGCCGGCGTTCGAACAGGGGAAACATTTGTTCAGCTGTCAATCAAAGTAACGTGGGGTGGTTGCTGCTGCCGCCGCCGTCACCACCGCCGCCGCTACTGCTGGCTCTTGTACGCTGGGTGGTGGCACAACAAGGGAGGTGTGCGGCTGGAGCGGGGGATCCGCGGAACCTCCCCGCGTCGCACCCCCCCCCCGCACCCAGTGCCACTCATCGCCGCTGTATCGCCCACACCAGGAGGAATGCGGACTAATTAGGGGCCAATGTCTCCTTAAAGAGACAAGCTCGGCCTTGTGTAACGCGCCGAAACCCCTGTTGAGACAAGAGAGGGGAGATCACGCTGATCCCACTTCTTTCAGTTCACATCAATTTTACGCGCCACTGGAGCTGGCATAATTTTCATGTGAACGGGACTGAAACGCTGCAGAGAGCGAGGGCGAGATTGGGACACAGACGCCCAGGGAAGGAGGGGGGGGGGCGGGAGAGATTGCGATCTTTTCATTTTCTTCCATTTAGGGATATGTCAGGATTTCCCTCGGTATAAAAAAGGCTGGCTGCTAATTGGGCACAAAGACGCCTGGCACTGAGAGGGAGAGACGGCAGAAGGAAATGAAGGCTGTTCAAACGGATAATTTATCCGGAGATGATTTACTCAGCGCCCATGACCTCTGTCCAGAGTGGCGGCAGGCGAGCAGTAATTTCGGGGCGGGGGTGGAGAGTGAGAGAGATACCTAGGCTGTGCAAAACGGGCCGGGACTTCCCCTGATGCCAAAGAGGCTTTGCGCGAGGTTAATTGGGAAATCATCGCATATTGAATCGCTTTTCCTTCGCCGCCATCACCCCGAACGCGGATGCTCCTTTCGAAATCCGAGGGCGTTGCGACGGAGTCGCGTCGCACTCCCTTTCTGATAAGCGGATGAAGAGAGGGTGGTTTGCCTTGATTCCAACAGCAACCAAGCAACGCCCACCCCCCCACCCCAAAAAAATCTGGTAGTTTGCTTATATGCACAGAAAACCCAGCTGGAACACGACTGCATTCTGCAGGCTACGGTGAAAAACAAACTGTTTGGAGACTGCGGGGTAAGGGGAATATTGGCAAACGCTGTAGTTTAAGTGCTAGAGCAGTGGTTCCCAACAGGTGGTCCAGGGAACCCCAGGGGTCCGTGAGCTATGCCAGAGGGGTCCGCAAGATGCTATTAGAATAAAAAATATATTAAATATATTTCGTATGATAACAGATTTTTTGTTTTGGCCGCTTCCTGCATGAGCAGAGTCTAGCGCAAAACTAGAATTAGATAGAGGCAGTAGTTCTGCTGTATGCCGTTAGGTGGCGCTTTACAAACACTACTGTTTTGCAAAGAGGCAGCGCGCGCATTCTACTAACGCTCACCTCCCCAAGATGCTTTGCACGCATCGGCTTCATTTGTGCGCTACTGCGCAGGTACCCTGTCTTCTCCATTCCCCTCCCTCCTCCCTGGCGCGCGCTGCCTCTTTGCAAAACAGTAGTGTTTGTAAACAAAGCGTTGTTTTTCGCGGAAGCTACAGTTCGCGTAGTTAAAAATGGACCGTTGGTTTAAAAGTGGTTCGTTAAAACGACAAAGGCCTACAGATGAAGAGGAAGAACTGTAAAAAACGTATAAATATAAAATATAAAAAGACTCTTAATTTGGCTCTCACTTTTTAATTTTAGGATTAGGAATTAATGGGGGTCCTTGTCACAATAGCGGCTCAATGAGGGGTCCTCGAGAAAATTTTGTTGGGAACCCCTGTGCTAGAGCATGGACGAGACTCCGTGTCTGAGCCGAGTGTACATCTGCAATGGACCCTGAGTTGTACTGCCGTCAAACGCATTGCTCTGAGAGCCTTAGGGTTGCAATTCTACGCGCAGCTATGGGAGGAAGCAGAACAGAGGAGCACATAATAAGGAAGTGCAAAGGAGTAGGGAATAAGTGCGGCTTCAAACTTTACACAGCGCATAGGATTGCTGCATGCATACAGCTGTTAACACCAGGGTTTCCCCACAACACATGTACATGCCTTATATACATGCCAAGTGATTCCTAAATGCATGCAGTGTTTATAATGATGCAATTACTCCCATGTGTATTACGCACAATGTCTCCATTTTAGGTAATAGCACATACAGTACCAGCAAATTCAGGTCATGCAGTTAAAGCAGATTTGGCACTCTTGTGCTGCATACATATTCTGCCTTTCTTCTGTCATTACAACTACTTTACAAGCAGTCCTCCTACCAGATACTGACCGCAGACCCAGATCTGCCTGACTTTGACAATGTGGTGGCCTCGTGTACCATCAGCCCATGCCCTCTGACCCAAGGAAGCCTTCCAGGTATGGGTGTAGCCAGGGAGGGGCAGCTGCCCCCCCATAATCAATAAAAAATACATAGTTAACTGACAGGATTGTGGGTGCCCACTGCCAAAACACATGTGTGACGTCTGTGTTGTGGCAGTTGGCAGCAGTGGCGCCTCCTCTTCCTCTCCACAGCCAGCGAGGCACCCTTTTCCATGGGGAGGGGCTCAGACGCAGAGACAGAGATACTCTGTCTTCACGTCTGAATCCCCCCCCCAAAAAAAGGTGTCTCGTTGGCTGCAGAGGGCAGAGCTGAACCGCTTCTCTCAAGGGCAGTGCCACTGCCACCAGCTTTTCACATTGACTTTGTGGGTGGCCAGCTCCCACAATTATATTATTATGTGTGCCCATGACCCCCTGTGCTACTGTGCTAACTGAGGTTCTCCCACACACACAAGGTGTGCCCCCACTAACAAAAATCCTGGCTACGCCCATTCTGATTTGTGCATTAAAAGTGCACTGGAAAGTGTAGGATAATAATTGATACCATGATGATACCTCACTGCAAACAGACCAGAACGAATTCTTTAAAAAAAATTCCCTCGGCCAATAATGCGAGATGAGCGCGCAACCCCAGAGTCGGTCCCTTTTCCCTTTCCCTTTACCTAAAATAAAGTTATTTTCGAAAGCAAGAAAGTATGCATTTTGAGATATTAGCATCTTTCCTTGAGTTTTATATGAAATGCACCATCCATACTCCAGTGCATATACTTTCAAAGCTTTGCAAGATTTAATCTTGGACAGTAATTGAGCTGTGTTAAGATTCCCAAATGCTCTGGTGTGATATGGCATACCAGTTCCCAGACCACCAGAAAATGGTTCTCTCTCGTGGTGTTTGCTCAAAATCCATGGAGGGTGATAATGTGGCAGGAAGAGTAAGGGGCGAGAACACCACAGTAAAATATATTGCAGACAATGTGCACCCCAGGCCACCAAGCAAATGCTATTGCAGAAGTATACATCTTGATTTGGGCCTCAGAAATCAATACAATCATAACCAAAAAAAGAAAGCATCTCTAGGTGCACTTCTTGTCGGTATCCATGTGCAGGCACACAACAGAATGTGAACAAAGAGAACATTGTAAGGCTGCGCAGCTCATGTGGAGCAGATACAAGCTGGCACCAGCACCACACGCCATGAGTAAAAAGCAAGAATGGTTTTACTACTGCACAGGGAGGAGCATGTGCACAATTAGATAGCACTGGTGATATATTTTTTCTTGCCAAGCCAACACTCCCGATTAGCTCTTTCAGCTTTTTTGGAGTACCAGTAAGCACTTGTGAATTATAGGAGGTGGCGGGAAAGATATTACCAGTAGAATAATACCCATGATGATTAAGACTGCAGTCCTAACTCCCACTTACCTGGGGGTAATCCCATTGAATTCAATAGGAGTTACTTCTGAATAGACATAGTTAGAATTGTGCTCTAAGTGGACCCAGTGGTCTTCTTTTGCTACTATGGTGTGTGAGCATTTATATAAGGGAAATGCTCTTGTGCAGAAAACTTTTTCAGCAGTCCCTCAGACCTTGTGGGGGGCCAGACTATATTTTTGGGGGGGGGTGAATTCCTATGCCCCACAAATAACCCAGAGATGCATTTTAAATAAAAGGACACATTCTACCTATATAAAAACATGCTGATTCCCGGTCCATCTGCGGGCTGGATTTAGAAGGCGATTGGGCTGGATCCGGCTCACGGGCCTTAGGTTGCCTGCCCCTGCTCTTGTGCATACTAGCCATTATTATCACCATTGTGGTTTATTTCCCTATTGCACCCCCATTGCACACGGCTAAGCACACAGCTACCCTCCTACAACTCCCATTCCTTTCCATGTGACTGTCCCATAATTTTCTTTTGGATTGTGCCCAGGATCTGGAACAGCCTTTGCATGTTTCTCCCTTTCATGATCAATCTGGAGCTTTCTGTTGTATACACACTTGGATTGCTCTGTTCAAGGGAAGCTGTTACGTAAGGTAAAGGCAGTTTGAAACTGAATTTCAAATTGACACACAAAATTCTACAGAGCTTAAATACAAGTTCATCTGGGAATCTTCCCCTTCATTGTAGCATGATAAAATTAGACTTCTGATTCTTCAGTACTGAAACGATGCCTTGTGAACAAACCTCTCCACTGCCAAAGACGCCTTCACAGCCAGGCATCATATACTTTTAATGGAAGTCATTAACCTGAGAAATCTTCCTAAGCCATGAAACTGAGCTTATCAAGCAAGTACAAAGAAAGCAATCCCACACCACTGAAAGCCTCCTGCATTATTATTTACCGACTGATCCTAATTACGGTGTCCCACAACTGGGCCTTGGCAAGTCGAGACATAAAAAGCAAGCAGTTACCTCATGCAGCACAATAATTGAGGGTGTGTTCTTGAGTCTTCTATATGAGTAATTAGTAGTTTTGGCAGCAGTAATACTCCCACAGTAAAAGCCTCTTCCCATTAATGCAAACATTAAAAACCTCCCAATGGTGACTTTGAGGAGGCAACTCCCTTCATCACCTAAATATCAGAGGAGTGTTCCCCTCCAGGTATTTCATTAGACATTCTAGAGCCAGTAGGAAGAGTATTCTACCCTTTTGTACTGGAAAACAGGGCAAATCCTTCCCCATATCAGCATAGCTGTCAACCCTCCCTTTTTTTTTGCGGGAAACTCCCTTATTCCAAGCCACAGCTGTCAACCTTCCCTTTTTTTGCTGGAAATTCCCTTATTCCAGCGCCGTTTCCCGCTGCTATCCTGGATTGTTAAATATACCGTAGACTGTCCCTGGGACAGGTGAGGCTGCTGATCCCTTATTTTCAAATCCGAAAGTTGACAGCTATGCGTATCAGGTAACTTCGTTTTCCTTATTAGTCGAAACCCATTGGTCCCAGCATTGGGGGGAAGGGTGTTCATCTTGCAGAAAAGTGTTCCATTCACAGGTGAAACAAAATAAAAAATATCCTTCCAGTAGTACCTCAGAGACCAACTAAGTTTGTCATTGGTATGAGCTTTCGTGTGCATGCACACGTATCTGAAGAAGTGTGCATGCACACGAAAGCTCATACCAAGGGCAAACTTAGTTGGTCTCTAAGGTGCTACTGGAAGGAATTGTTTTTATTTTGTTTCAACTTGAAACCATTAACGGGTGGCCAGAGAGGCCGCAACTAAGTTACCTTTAGGTATGGCCTCCATTTTTAGAACATATGAGACTTCTAACATGATGCCACATTGTAAAGCTAGCCATAAAAGTCAGTCAACCTACTCAGTCCTCATTAGGCTATTTTGAGATTCCCACTCCAAACTCTTTTTGGATTTCTATAAACCTTGGGCTTTCCCCAAACTTAATTTTCTTTGTGTAGATGGTGTCATTTTGGCTGCATAAAGATTAGAACTTAGAGAACAGAGTTTGCTATAAGACTTCTAGGAGGTTCAAAAAGCAGCCCAGGGCTGCTTGAAAGCCCTTTTGCAAGCAGCCCTGCACTGTGCTTTGAAGTACCAACAACCAGGGCTTCAAAGAACAGCATCACCTGATGTCATAATGACATGAGGTGATTGAAAGATGAACAGTCTCGCCCACTTGTCAACTTTGATCTGCCATGGTTGAGGAGATAAGGATATGGCCTGCTCCCCACCACTATTTTGAGTGTATAGGATAGGGAAAGTCATAATTTGGCTGAAACTCTGAGGAGTTTAGGGTGGCATTTGCAGAATTCATTAAGGGCACTTGATTTATAATCTGAGCATCATTACAGAATTGCCTACAAACATTTCTGCCTTTTCATGACTAATGTTGTTATGAAAATACCACAGAAGGAATCCCAAGTTGCAGAGGGGTAAAAGTAAAGGTAAAGGGGCCCCTGACCATCAGGTCCAGTCGTGTCCGACTCTGGGGTTGCGGCGGTCATCTCGCTCTATAGGCCGAGGGATCCAGCGTTTGTGGCCAGCATGACAAAGCTGATTCTGGCGAACCAGAGCAGCACACGGAAACGCCATTTACCTTCCCGCCGGAGCGGTCCCTATTTATCTACTTGCACTTTGACATGCTTTCGAACTGCTAGGTTGGCAGGAGCTGGGACCGAGCAACAGAAGCTCACCCCGTTGCAGGGATTCGAACCGCCGACCTTCTGATCAGCAAGGCCTACCGGTAGACTCTGTGGTTTAACCCACAGCGCCACCTGGGAGGGAGAAGCAGTAATTGCAAGCCAGATAACATTTGTAGTAATTAGGCAATTGTTGGGTAGTAGTCCCAGACAACAACACACATACACCATGCAAAATGTTTGCTAAACAAAAATAAACATGGTGCATGCTCAGATGTGACACCCATTTTCTCTCACTGAACATAGGTAGTAACATCCTATGAAAACATGGTAGTCATGAACAGGGGTCTGCTGGTGATGTCATGAAGTCACAGTTTAATTATTTAGTTGACATTTTGTAATTCATGACCAGCTATTTATGACATATTAGATAGTAATTTATTTCCGTATTTCAAATCCACACCATAAAGGTTAATTTGCTAAATAATAGGCCACCACATCACAATTTTTGAAGTACAAATTATGAAGTCAAGAACTGCAAACTGAGAAGCCACAAATTAATTAGTTGGGAATTAAAAGATTGCAAAGCGAAAAGCCAGAATTTGCAATTGCAAATAATAAGCAAACTATTTCAGATGATATTTAACTCTAAAGTCTACATGGGCCTGGGGGGAGGGGAGGGAAGTTGAATGTAGATCTGATCATAACTGGTAACTACAGGAGGTTGGAGGACAAGTGGAAAAGTGGTTGCTGCTGCACACCAGCTGTTAGGCGGGGAGGCTGAGCAGCGTAAACAAACCCTCACTGCACATTCTGGTCTCTTTCTCCGCCCTCACTGATGTTCTCTTTGGACTCCAGGGAGGATCTCCTTGTGAGCCATGAGGGCTCTCCAGCACTCTTCCACCATTTCCAGGTATGAATTGAATTATTTAATTATTTCCCAGCACCACGTCTATATGCGGTTGTGCATGAGTAGAACACTCATAAGCAGGGCAAATACTGTTTTCCTATTGAAACCTCTGGTACTGAAGTGCTTAACTTTGGCAGAGCTGTAGCTAGGGGGCATCTAAGCAGGGTTTCTGCCCCAGGTGAAGCCTCGGGAGGGGCACCATTGAGGCTCCCAAATGGGGAGAATGATGAAAAAGTGAATGGCAGAGGCTGCATGGCTCTCCCCAGTGAAGCGGAAGATAGGGTCCCCTGTGGGTTTGCTACTGTGTGAGAAAGACATTATGGAGGGACAGAGGGAGGGGTGGGAAGCTGAGGAAGAGAATCAGTTGGACTAGAATGATCCTTGGGGTCTCTTCCAACTCTACAATTCCATTATTCGATGATCCCTTCAGAACTTTGAATGTGTTTGAATAGCTAAGGTAGATTCATTTTACAGACCATACATGATCTACACACAGGAAAGTAAGGGGTGTGTGAGCATTTTTTCCTGCCAGTTGTATTTCTCTTTGTCATCTGGTGGGAGGGCGTTCCACAGGGCAAGTGCCACTACCAAGAAGGCCCTCTGCCTGGTTCCCTGTAACTTGGCTTCTCATAGTGAGGGAACCGCCAGAAGGCCCCTCGGTGCTGGACCTCAGTGTCCGGGCAGAATGATGGGGGTGGAGACGCTCCTTCAGGTATACTGGACCGAGGCCATTTAGTGCTTTAAAGGTCAGCACCAACACTTTGAATTGTGCTCGGAAACAGCCGCTCCCAGTCACCAGTCTAGCTGCCGCATTCTGGATTAGTTGTAGTTTCCGGGTCACCTTCAAAGGTAGCCCCACGTAGAGCGCATTGCAGCAATCCAAGCGAGAGATAACTAGAGCATGCACCACTCTCGTGAGACAGTCTGCAGGCAGGTAGGGTCTCAGCCTGTGTTCCAGATGGAGCTGGTAGACAGCTGCCCTGGACACAGAATTGACCTGCGCCTCCATGGACAGCCGTGAGTCCAAAATGACTCCCAGGCTGCGCACCTGGTCCTTCAGGGGCTGCTTGTGGAAGAGTAGCATAGAATCATAGAATCACATAATTAAAGAGTTTGAAGGGGCCCAAAGAGGCATCTAGTCCAACCCCCTGCAATGCATTGCCAACAGGATAAACACACAAACACACACACACACACACAAACATAGATGCTAGTAAAGGTAGTAAAGGTAAAGGGACCCCTGACCATTAGGTCCAGTCGTGACCGACTCTGGGGTTGTGGCGCTCATCTCACATTATTGGCCAAGGGAGCCGGTGTACAGCTTCCAGGTCATGTGACCAGCATGACAAAGCCACTTCTGGCGAACCAGAACAGCACATGGGAAAGCCGTTTACCTTCCCACTGCAGCGGTACCTATTTATCTACTTGCACTTTGACGTGCTTTCGAATGGCTAGGTTGGCAGGAGCAGGGACAGAGCAATGGGAGCTCACCCCGTCGCAGGGATTCGAACCGCCGACCTTCTGATCGGCAAGCCCTAGGCTTTGTGGTTTAACCCACAGCGCCACCCGCGTCCCATATAGATGCTAGTAGAAGCTGCCTTCGGCCAGGACACATACTGTTTGTCCATCAGCACAATACTGTTTGCTCTGGCTGGCAGTGGTTCTCCAGGTTTTCTGGCAGAGGGCTTCCATGTCCCGTTCCCCCGGCCCTTAGAAACTGAAGATGCTAGACACTGAACCTCAGACCTTCTGCATGCACTGCAAGGACTTTACCACTGAGATTTCCCAATTCTGCAAAATGAGTCATTTTATTACAGCCATTTTTATCAGCTGTGGTCTCATTTTCAGAAGAGTGAGCCTTTAATAATGAAGAGGAATGTCAGCAATTATACTAAAGTCAGAGCAGTGTGGCTGGAGGTTTTCCATACACACATTCCAGAGAAAGAGCAGCAGCGGTAGCGCCAGAATTTCTGTCTGGGAAGTGACCAGAAGCAGTATTGTTGAACAAATTGCCCACTAGCTCCCTCTTTTTATACCGGGCCAAACTTTGGAAAGAGGGGAGTGGTTCATTTTTGCAGTGAAATCTACTGGTCCAGCATCAACCTTGTACCTGGAAGATGCACACTGGGTAGAAAGCATCCTTTTATAAACTCAAATGGGGAAGACTTAGCTGTGGTTACTCAAGGGCAACAATGATGATGATGATGATGATGATGCCAGTTTCATTTGGTACACCACCTGTGGCCAGGAATAATCTAATCACTGTGGCCAATGGTCAAGGATATTGAGAGTTGCAGTCCCTTTGTCACATGAATTAAGCAAATCTATCTGACCTTTGCAGAATTGGTTTCACCCGTATTGTTCTCTCCCTATTGCTTTCTTCTGAAAGATATTATTCAGGAGGTAGGAACAGTCAGAGGAAAGGGGGAAGTGAGTCACAAGTTTAAAAAAAGAATTGAATTACCATTAAGGACCATTTAGATGAAACAACAGTATATAAATATATTCTATATAACAGTATTGTAATAGTTATATGGCCATACCCAGATTCTTCAGAAGTGCTCACCCCAACTTAGCAATATAGATCTACATGAGGACGTGAGACTCTATATACTCAGTCAATGCAGATACACAGCAGGATGTTCTCTAAAACGGGTAATGAGTCCAATGAAGTAAGTTTCTATTGTTTCACCAGGGGAGTATGCACCAAACTGACTCTGTGTAAGGACTGTATTAGTGCCACATAGAACCAAGCATCAGAATCAGTCCTAAAAAGGTTTTTTTAAACAAAAGGAATGATTCCCCCTCCCCACTCATTTTTTGCTTTGGCTCTTTCATTCTGAAGCAAGAAGGGGAGAAAACATAAAGACACACAGACACCAAACTAGGACAAATGTTCTTTGTAAAAAAAGAAAGATATGGAACTTACTTTGAGAGTATAGATAAGATTTCAAACTTCTTTTGCTCACACCACTTGCTGCAAATTTCCTGGTTTCCTGGACTCACATGTTATTATGGGTCTGCCAACTCAGCAAGAAGTTCAAGACACTAGTTAGGAAAATGTTTGTGTTTGTTTTTTAAAGTTTTGCTCCTGTTGATAGATGCATTAGGCAAGAGGGTTTTTTTTGTCCTTGTTCCTTCCTTTGGTGAGAATATCATATATAAGTAAGAAAAAATATATTTATCTTTGTTATGGGAAAGTTATTCATGAAAAGAGTTTAGCTATGAAGGACTGATTTGAAAAAGCGGTTGCTGCACTATTATTTACTGCTCTGTGCAGAAAGAAGGTGGTGTGAATTCCAATCCATTTACGTTTTTTCATGTTCTTATGAACAATTTAATGCTTTCTCTATAAATCATATTTTTCATATCCCCCCAAAATAACCCCCCTAGTTGAAAGTGAAGCATGAAACTGAAACATGTGCACATATGGGGTAGATGCATGGAGTTTTCAGAGATAATATGAAGCCTTTTGAATTATGGTGCTGGAGGAGACTCTTGAGAGTCCCATGGACTGCAAGAAGATCAAACCTATCCATTCTGGAGGAAATCAGCCCTGAGTGCTCACTGGAAGGACAGATTGTGAAGCTGAGGCTCCAATACTTTGGCCACCTCATGAGAAGAGAAGACTCCCTGGAAAAGACCCTGATGTTGGGAAAGATTGAGGGCACAAGGAGAAGTGGACGACAGAGATGGTTGGACAGTGTTCTCGAAGCTACGAACATGAGTTTGACCAAACTGCGGGAGGCAGTGCAAGACAGGAGTGCCTGGCGTGCTATGGTCCATGGGGTCACAAAGAGTCGGACACGACTAAACGACTAAACAACAACAACAATGAAGCCCCTTCAGAAGGACTCTCAGGTTACAAGTGAGCGCCTGTTCCCAAATAGATTTCTTCACTGGACTTTTTCTTCTCCTTTGTTTTTCTTCTCACTTGTTTTATGCTGATATGCTGCATACACCTTTGGCCAGGAGTCACCACTGGCTGGTGCTTATCTAGTTTTGAATGCGTTGATTTTTGGATTACAATAGGGAGACAGGATTGAATCTGAATTATATTTGACGCTTAGTCCATTTATACAGTATACAAAAAGTATCTCTGGACCTTGCAGATGTTAGTTTATTGGGGTGAGAAGAGACTAAACAGTGATTGCTCAGATCCCATCCCATCAACAGGTGGTTTATGAGGAGTGAACTCACTATTTCCCACTGCTAAAACTGTAGTCCAGTTGCTTAGAAATGATGATTGTTGCCCAAGCAAGAAAACACAGTGATAATACATGGGGTGGTTGTTTGTTTGTTTTGGGACAGTAATAGCAGTAGTACTTGTTTTGAGCACCTGCAGGATGGTGCCAATGACATAGGCTGGCTATGTGGCCAAGTTTTAAAAGGCCTCTCTTTAAAAGACTATCAAATTACAGTCCTCTGTTTGAAGGCATCCTCTCTTGGAAGGGCTGTCTGGTCCAAATCCAGTTAAAAGAACCAGAATAAGAGAGACCAGAGCCTTGAAGTTGCCCATCAACAGTTAGCAATACTGTACTTAGTTACTCAGCCACAGTCTTTTCCACTAAGGTGAGATCAGTGCCGGCGCTAGGGCTTTTTGCGCCCTAGGCAAAATCACCTTCTGGCGCCACCCCCCGGCACATGCGTCATGACAAGTGCGCCGTGCGTCATGACGCATGCACAACGCCGCTGATGCCCCTGCGTCCCCTCCAGGGGCGGGAGGGTGCTGAGCTCTCATTTTGACTCACACGCCTCCCGCCTATGGAGGGGACGCTGTAAGCTCTTCAGCGGTGGCGGCAGCAAGCGAGCGAGCGGCGGTGGCGGCAGCAACAGCGCCCATAGCTGAAGGCTTCACTACGGGCGCTGCCACTGCCACTGCTCGCTCATTGCTCCTCCATAGGCAGGAGGAGTGTGAGCGTGCGCCGTGGGAAGGCGGCGTCGGCGTGGGGTTTTTGCGCCCCCTCCATTTACGCGCCCTAGGCAAGTGCCTAGTTCGCCTAAATGGACGCACTAGCCCTGGGTGAGATTCATTGCATATTTCTGTTTAGATTATAGTAAACATTTCTAAATTTCCATCCATACATATACATTAGGGCATGCAAAATTTGTGCAAATTCATGTCACTTGTTTTGTTGATGGAATTTCTCTTTTTTGACAGTGTGTAACTGGCATCCTATATTACAGTGACATCAAACAAGGCATAAACACAACTAACTTTCTGTCCTGTTTCATCTGGCCCTTGCAATCTTTGTCTCTCTTTGCTTGGGATGTTTTGTACTCTCTCTCTCTCTCTCTCTCTCTCTCTCTCTCTCTCTCTCTCTCTTAAAATAGGGAAGCAGGATAATCCTCATGCATTCACTAAAGGAAGGCTAGTCCTACTCCCTCTCATTACTTGGAAATGGCTAGTGCAAATCAAATGTATTAAGAAAGGGGCAGTCTAAAAAGGCCATCACTGGCTCTAATAGCAGCACAACAGGCTCCCCCCCCCCCACAGATGCAGAGGCAGATGCACACACAAATAAATACACACACAGTTGTGGGATTGCCAGGGAGTTGTATGTATTTGTGTTATTTTAAAATAAAAGCATTGGGGAAGTTTATTGGGCTGGATGAGAGATTACTGAAAACAAGCTGAGGAGGTTTGCTAGCCCTTCTTTCCAAGAAACAGAACTGTTCCCATCATATCAGCATCCCTATCGGGGGTGGAGGGGGGGGGACTAAGCGCATCAATAAAACAGTATCCTCACAACCACTCACTTCCTGCAATCAAAACCGCACTAGCGTGTGGCTTTCCCAAATAAAAATCACTGAACTGAAGCCAAGGAAGCAATTGATGAGTGTGTGTGTGTTTGTTTCAGGGCTTATGACACATCCATCAAACGTGTCACTCTTTTATAGTGTTTTATCTTTGTCAGGATCTTCCTTTACATTTAAGTATGTGCATTTTTGAAAACTAAAAAAAGAGAGAAGTGCCCTTGTGTTCATTCATAATGATTCCCTGCTTGGGGCTGTCCTTTTATCGCATTCCTGTCTATTTTTTCTTTTCTAACTGCTTGGGTCATTTGCTGGAAGCCTCTGCTGCCTCTAGACAAAGTATCTCTCCTGCTGTATCAGCTTGCCTTCTCCTTGTGCTGATGATGCCGTTGCCTTTCCACTGACTTCAGCACTGCCGTATTGTAGCCAGAGCAGCGCTAAGCAGACGGCAACAAACAGAGTCACTGGGCCTTTCTTGGGGCTGCATCTTATTAACTAATCTGTGGGAAATGCTCTTTAGGCTGTTGAAGTACATGAGCTATTGCAACAATAAATTAAAGTGAACTGGAGGCAGCTCTGTGGCTCCTAACACAATAACCCATTACAAGTAACCATTGCAGGGCGGGGGGAGAGGGGATATTCTGTAACTGAACAGAGACATCTTGCTTTCAGATGGCATTTATACTTTTGCTATAGTTCATCTCTCTTACTTATCTTTGACATCAGCCCAACAGCCTTAAAACTCTAGATGCAAGGAATAATGTGTTTCCCTGATACTATCTAACAGAACAAGTAGTGGAAAATAACAGGGAGCATTCTCTGGCATTGTCAAATTTCTACATCTTCCCCTCTTCCCCCTCAGGAGGATAATAATTGACCTATCAGAGTAAGAAGTGCTTCCAGTATATGTTAGAAATCACAAATATCAGGTTGCCGAAAACACTGTAGATTTACATTGCAGGCTCATATGCTAATAATATCAAATCAAATGTCTTCTTTACAGTGAATTAACTCCTAAGAGGAACTTTAAGATTTCCACATAACACAATTGTCTCACTTTATGGTTTGATTATACACTTTAACATATAAAATCTGCCCAATATGTGAAGGCGCCCTGCAGGGCTATCAAAACACATGAGGGAAAAAAAAGGAATATCTGAACTGGTTCTCTATTCTTCATTTATCCCATGAAAAATCAGGTCCTCCCTCAAAGAGGACATGTTAAGATTGGTCAGCCACAACACCCGATTGGTAGGTCCCTTGATGTTGGGTTCTATCCAGTCAATGGCGCGCAGTCCAAACGGATCAAGGGACCTATATATACCCCTGCAAGTGACCCAGAGCTTCCTCTTTCGGTGCGTGCATCGGAACACCCGCCCACCTCTCCCTACTTTTAGGGCTTTGTTGTGCTTGACCTTGCTATGCCATCGTGTGTCGTCTGTTGTTGGGACAGGGGCATGGCAGGAATTTTCCCCACTTGGCTGATTGGCTGGTGCCATTTGGGTTTTGCCTGCCACGTAGCAAATCGTCACAACTTGTAAGGTTGCAGATAGGCACTGGTTCAAGTGATAGGGATAGGAGAACCGTCTCGTCATCCCTATGTGAAGGGCATTCCGTTAAAGGAATCCAGGGACTCAAATGGTTTGGTCAACCCCTGTGAGGGGGTTGTGCCCGTGCCTGAGTCCAGGGGGACATCTGGGGGGTGAATAGAGCATGTCTCCGGTTCTTCACCTACCTCAGGTGTGTTCACTCTTGCTGACCTATGCTGGTGCCCTGGGTCAGCGCTGCCTGCAAGGGTGCAAGGAGCTAGTCGAACCAGAGCCTATGCGACCACTCACTTTCTGTAATCAATAAAGTTGTGGCCTAAATTCTGCCAAAAACCAAACCAAAATTTGAGTCATGTGTGAATTTATTGAGGGGGGAGGTCTCTGGGTCTGAACACGCAACAATGAACTCCTATCACAAAGCAATAGATAAAGGCTCAAGCCTTTATGAATATATCAGCCGCACAATGTTGACAACTCGGTCCAGCAATGACATAATTGGCAAGAAGGAGGCTATTCCCTCTGTAAGGACCTAGGGAAGCTCATATCCATGAGGAAGGAAGGTGGTTATTTGGCAAGGCAGCTATCAACCCGTCTGCCTGCTGGAGAGGCCTGTAAAGCAGCCTCTGCCTGTCTTAGCCCATCAGGATCACATAGACTTGAGATACCACAGTGGGTAATAATCACAATAAAATATTATGATTTCGGATTGCTCAAAGCAATATTTTCTGATTAGGTCTAAGTACCAGTGCTGATACTTTATGTCATTTCCATATACCCTGATTGGTTTTTAAAGTAATGTTTATGTCAGTTTAGCTTTTCAGAAAGTGTGCATACCACCGAGACAAGGAATATCAGATGTAATTTAGCCATTTGGGATACCCATTTTTTTATTACAATTACTTCTTTAAAAGAGGGGTTTAATTTTTAAAATAGACTTTCCTATCCAATAGGAATATCATTCAAGTGTTTTTATTTATCAGAGCATTTTGTGCTTACTTTAAAAACACATTTTACAGTCCTTAGAGAAATTCATAATGTGCTCAGTGAAAACATTTGCAAATGATGTAATCAAGAGATAGGTGGGTCGAAAGGAATAGTTTAAACTTTCCTTCTAATGATATTTATGATGCATTTATGATACATTAATAATTGCCACCACACTATAGAAAGAGAGACCCAGAGATAGTGACAAGGTAATAAAGGCCATTACTTTATTTGGCAGAATAATGTGCAGAAGAGAAAACTGTGTAAGAAACTTTGCCATTCTTGGAAAGGGTTATCAGAATAACCTGGCTGGGCACACCCTCAATGAATGGAATAAGAGCTCCTCTGACACATTACACAAATTAGGTGATAAAATTCTGGACTGTACCATTTTAGATTGCAATTGGTGGAGGTGTGTGTGGGGGGGTCATAGTTTTGAGTGCTTTCCTAAGGAAAAAATATCCTAACATCAAGGAGAAGTTTTGTTAACGTTTACTACTTGTAGGGTACTGGGGGAGCATTCAAAAAACTATGACCTGAAATAGTATAGTCCAGAATGTAGCTACGTTGCATTGCATCTCATCCTGCGCAAAGTATGAGGTGCAATTCAAAGTAGCTGAATTCTGGACTATACCAGAGTTTAAAGGTACCCTTTTGCATTGCCTTCCAAGCTTGTGAGCTGCTACAATGCATCTCCTGCCTTTACCCCACCTATTTATGTTTCTTTCTTTATTAGATTTATATTTCACCCTTCATCAAGAGATCCCAGGGTGGATCCCACCCAGAAACTGGGACAATGCTTTGTGTGAGAATGATGAGCCATGCCATAGACTACTCCCATGTGACCTGAGTCTTCTGGCACATGAAGGAACCGCGTGCCATAGCAGCTCTCCCACAGTGGGCTTAATCTGTGGGGGTAGTCCCTAAAGGCTGACAACCAGAGGCACACATTAAACATTCCTTGAAGTTATCTCTGAAGAAGCCCACAAAGCACAATCCTAGATTAGCCATATTAACCTGCCTGCGCCATAGGTAAACAAACTGGAAAATAAATAACAGTTTTAGTATTGCTATAGTATAGTATAATATACAGTTCTGCTAACAGTTCACATTGGCAAGAAAAGACTGTGTTAGAAAGTCCTTCTTTTTCTTTGCCAACTCTACATTATAGGTGGCAATGGGTGTTGTCAGACAGGTCAGGCTGAAAAGTGGAAAAATTCAAATTTTAAGAAAAGGGGACTTAGACTTTTTTAAAGGATTGCATGGGTACAGAGAGCTGAAAGATTTGCCTTCATTATCTAAACTCTTTTTTCCTCTGATACCGGAAGTAAATTAAACTGGGAGAAAAATCCCTGTGGGGAGGGGTTACACAGAGGTAAATGACAGGAGGGTGGGAAGGGAAAGGGTTCAGTTTTAGAAATACAGCTGCCTGTATTAACTGCTGCTTCCTAGCAGGAATGAGATTACTTTTGCAAATATACCAGCTAATAGTCTCACCATTGAAACAAGCCAGTTTCACCTTCTTACTATACAGGGGGAGCAGATTCTGATCGAATAATGTACCATTCTAATTTGTTTCCTGAACGTGAATAAGACAAAAACTAAATAATCTGAGAATTATTTGTATCTGTCATTGAAGCAAAAGGGAGCAGCTGTTGAATAGTGCCCAGTTAATTCTATCTAAGAGTTCCAGCTAGGAACAATATTGTCTCCAACTAAAGTAGCAAAGAGACTCTAGAAAAACATGAATTAAAGTGTTCAGAATTTGAGATTGGTCAGATAAATTGAGTCAACATCTTTTTCAACATCCATTTCAGTAAGGCTTTTGACAATGTCCCTCATGATATTCTCATGAGGAAGCTGGTAAAATGTGGGTTGAACAAGGTAACTGTTAGGTGGATTTGTAGCTGGTTGACTGACCGAACCCAAAGAGTACTCATTCATGGTTCCTCGTCATCCTGGAAAGAGCGTCAAGTGGGGTGCTGCAGGGTTCTGTCCTGGGCCCATTGTTGTTCAACGTCTTTATAAATGACTTGGATGAAGGAATTGAGGGGATGCTCATCAAATTTGCAGATGACATCAAACGGTGAGGGGTTACTAATGCTGTAGAGGACAGGACCAGAATTCAAAATGACCTTAACAGATAGGAGAACTGGGCACAAGCTAACAAAATGAATTTCAATAGGGACAAATGTAAGGTTCTACACTTAGGCAGGAAGAACCAGATGCACAAATATACGTTGGGGGACACTTGGCTTACTAGCAGTACAAGTGAAAAGGATCTAGGGGTCCTTGGTGGACACGAGTCAGCAGTGTGTAAGGTAAAGGTAAAGGGACCCCTGACCATTAGGTCCAGTCGTGACCGACTCTGGGGTTGCGTGCTCATCTCGCATTATTGGCCGAGGGAGCCGGCGTATAGCTTCCAGGTCATGTGGCCAGCATGACAAAGCCACTTCTGGCAAACCAGAGCAGCACTTGGAAACACCGTTTACCTTCCCGCTGTAGCGGTTCCTATTTATCTACTTGCATTTTGACGTGCTTTCGAACTGCTAGGTTGGCAGGAGCTGGGACCAAGCAACAGGAGCTCACCCCGTCACAGGGATTCGAACCGCCGACCTTCTGATCAGCAAGCCCTAGGCTCAGTGGTTTAACCACAGCGCCACCTGGGTCCCTTAGTGTGTAAGGTAAAGGTAAAGGGACCCCTGACCATTAGGTCCAGTCGTGACCGACTCTGGGGTTGCGCGCTCATCAACTGCATCAAAAACTGCATCAACAGAAGTAGAGTGTCCAGATCAAGGGAAGTAATAGTACCACTCTATTTTGCTTTGGTCAGACCACACCTGGAATACTGTGTCCAATTCTGGGCACCACAATTTAAAATGGATGTTTACAAGCTGGAACATGTGCAGAGGAGGGCAACCAAGATGATCAAGGTTCTGGAAATGAAGCCTTATGAGGAGTGCTTGAAAGAGCTGGGTATGCTTAGCTGGGGGAAGAGGAGAGGAGATATGATAGCCATCTTCAAATATCTTAAGGGCCCATCTTAAGGATGGAGAAGGGAGCATGTTTGTTTTCTCCGGCTCTGGGGGGGTAGGACTCGAACCAATGGCTTCAAGTTGCAAGAAAGGAGATTCCGACTAAACATTTGGAAAAACTTTCTGACAGTAAGAGCCATTCAGCAGTGGAACAGACTCCCACACATAGGTGTCAAATTCTCCCTTTTTAAAAGGGAAATTCCCTTATATTGAATAGGCTTCCTCGCGAGTAAAGGGAAAACTTGACAGCTATGCTCCCCTGAGAGGTGGTGGAATCTACTTCCTTGGAGGTTTTTAAACAGAGGTTTGATGGCCATCTGTCATGGATGCTTTAGCTGAGATTCCTGCATTGCAGGGGGTTGGACTAGATGCCCCTTGGGGTCCCTTCCAACTCTAAGATTCTATGATTCTGTGCAGAAAGACATGTTTGGATTTTATTTTATTAGAAGTTTTAGCAAGCTGTGGAAATACATTTTCTTACACACACAAAGTTTAAACCATTTGTCTGCTTAACATGAAGCTGCTTCTGGTATCTCAAATCTTGGACCGCAACAATCAACCTCTCTCCTCCACCCTCCATGTTAGAGCATCACCCTGATTATATCAGAATTGCCAAGACACCCTGAAAGTTACAGGGCTTTTTTAAAGGAAACCACCAAAATGGTTGAGCTTTTAAAGGAGAGATGCCTACTTTATTGACAAACACCAGAGTTGTTAAGCTCGGACATCAGTTCCACCATTAAAATCCCGGCAATGTCCAGGAAAATCCAGATGTATGGCAGCCCTAGATTATTTGCAATAAATAAATGAATAAATAAGTTTTTGTCCAATGTTTTTTTCATTGGATGCTATGTAATAGTATTATTGCTTTGCATTTTGTATTGCTGAACACACACACAGCAATGCTTGAAACCTCATAAGAAATGTGTCTGTATCTGTATAGGTGTAAAGAAGTACAGTGGTATATATTTTTACAGCATTTTTACAGCATTTGTGGCCTCAAGTTCTTCCTGAACAAGGCCTTAATGAAATTCACTGGTTGTGCATTAAATTATTTTGACCCACATCCAAACGCAAGTTCAACCAGGCTCACATTGTGTCTCCCACTTCCTGGTAAAGCAGCAAGGATCATAACAAAATTGGTACTGTACAGCTGCAGGTCATTTGTCCATATTGGCACATCAGACCCGATGTATTATATGCCTTTGGGCATGAAGAGGCAGAGGTCTTTGTTCAGAAATCCTCCTTTCTAGAGAGAACAGCACTGACTGAACATAAAGACCAGCTAGCCAATTGTCACAAAATGCAGCATTTTTCCAGGATGACATTTGAAGTTACAAATTGTATTTCTACTGGAGGTGGTATAGCACAAATGGTCGTTTTGACTGAAATCCTGCACCCATTTACCTGGAACTAAGATTGATTTGTATGCAATAGTACAGCAGTAAACATGCCAAGATTGTTCTGTTGGTTGTGCATAAATACATAACTGTGTATTTCTTTCTCACTGCTGGTATGACCATTGTCTAGGAAAGCAGAACTTCGCTCTGCCTAATATTCACTACACATTGACCTGATTTTGGAGTCTGATGCTCACTTACAAATCACCAGAAAAGGGGGACATTCATCACCAAAAGAGGACAAGAACTAGTTTCATAAAATTTAAATATGCTAATATATATGTATAAATGCAAATGTATACAAATGATTGCTACAAATCAAATCAAAGTACAACACATCTCACCATAGTGGGGAAGACTGTGGCCAGCTGACCTGTATGCCTGCTCAGTCTGCTGTCAAGGTGGTCACTGTTGATGGGCAAATTCGATACCCCTGGTCACCCTCTATTTAAACTAGACTTGAACTAGTCAGTCAATAAAAATGATTTTTTCAAATAAAGGACTGTCCTCTGACAGCCCTTCAGATACAGAACTGTCCTCTGTAAAGTAGGGCACACGGCCGCCCTATGGTTGAATGCAATGTGAGGCCAGTTCAGGCCTAAAGGGTTGTACCCAACTAAGCCCTGCTCAGAGTAGACTCAATGGAATTACTGGGCCTAAGTTAGCCATGTCTGTTACGTTCAGTGGGCCAACCCATGGGGTCTAAAGTACCTGAGGTTAGTGGCTGGAGCTGTGAGGAATTGTGAGAAACAGGGCTCCCATCATTTGACTTGGACTTATCAGAGTTGGTATCCAACAATACCTGCAAAGAGAATTTTGTATTAAGGAAGCAAGGTCTTTATCCCAGACAAAGCCACCTTCATAATGCCAGGCCTGCTAGTAACCAACACACTTTTTTCATGCTTGAAGAGGACTCCAAGTCCTTTTCTAGACCAGATCCCAACCCTTAGCTATGAGGTTCCTTGTTCTAACGTTAGAATCTAATCATGGGCGTACCCAGGATCAAAACTAGGGGGGGCAAGGGGAGGGGCCAAGGCACGGAAGGGGAGGGGCCACAAAGTGGGCGGGAACGGCGAACTCGTGCTCCGCCGGGCTGTGCCCCTCCCTAGCAGCAGGGCTGGTGGGCGGAGGCGGAGCCCAGCCCAGCGGAGCGCGAGTTCAGCGTTCCTGCCCGCCGCGCCGCGCTCTCTGGTTCCCCGCCGCGCTTGGCCTTGCCTGAGGGCACGCCGGGGAGCTGGAGGGAGGGTGCGGCGCGGTGCGGCAGGAATGGCGAACTCGCGCTCCGCCGGGCTGTGCTCCGCCTCTGCCCACCAGCCCTGCTTCTAGAGTAGGGCAGCTGCCCTAACTTGCCGCATGGTGGGTACGCCCTTGAATCTAATGTTGAATATTCCTTCACGTTAACCACACTGGCCCATGGAAGTAAAACAACTTGCCATGCTAGCTCTCTCAACATAATCACTAATGATTTATTTTTTTTAAAAAAAAATATTTTTATTAATTTTCCAATTAAAACCAATTATATCACATTCAATATTTCAAATTATACACATATATATATCAATCAAACCGAATGTTATGCCAAATCATCTAAATAATTTATTTTTGGGTTCCCATGCTTCAAGAAATTGGGAATTCCTCGCAACTGTCCACTGCCGTCTTATTTCTAAAGTTCAAATCGTCCTCCAAGCTCATAATATTCCAAATCTTCCCCTTACAGTCACCTAGATGTTTTCCACTTTCATCCAATTGTTCCAGCTGCTGAGATAAATGTCAAACGAAGTTTCACAGATGTTCTTTCTCCTGTGTGAGTTAATCAGTCCAGCCTCCCCATAAATCTTCTTAGTGGAGCTCCCTGTTGCGACGGAGTAGCAGCGCCATCTTAAAAGGCTCAAATCACTTTCATTTTCTCTCATAGCCATGAAGATTTACGATTTATTTATCTTTATAGAATTTACAGCTTTTTCAGGCAGGAGACCCAAACATCCAACCATGAACTCTTGGTAAATTAATGGATCTCCTTGCCCTATAGCTGAACTTAGCTTCAGGTCGCTGCTCCAATTTAAAGTGCGTCACAGCTCATAAATCCTCCGAACGCGTCCAGAACTCCTTCCGTCTGACTAGGGGGGGGCTTTTCTCATCGGCAACTTCACATCTTTAAGAAATATGCTCAGTAACAACAGCTATAAAGTTCAACTCACACAGTCTTTTGCTTCTCTTTCACTCCAAACAAGCCAGGACATCGCGTCCGGGAAGATACGAGGCAACAATATGAAGAAAAAATAAAAACTTGCTTCCCTTATCGCTCCGTCCCCATCAATCCTTCTTCCAGATGCCGTACATTCTTTGACTCCTCTCGCTCAGCAGCATAAAATTCTCAGCAGTAAACAGCGCTTCTTCCCCTCCTTCTGAAGTATGTCCATAGATTTAAGCCTAATTATCTTCTTTAACCATGGAAATCCCCGCCATGCAGATTAGCGTCCGGGAGTCCTGGCCGTCGTAAGTGCTCAGCCCAAGCTCCCCCCACTCCAAAAACAGTCGGAGTGGGTCTGGGGGCATCGCGGGCCAGCGGCCCCTCTCCGTAACCCCCGGAGAGGGTAGGGGGTTGCCATTTACTCCCCTAGCAACCGCCAAATTCCTCACGAAGGTCAGAGAGATGGAAAACAGGTCCGCCATTCCTGCAGGCGGAAACCGGAACCCCATAATCACTAATGATTTAAACACCATACAAAAAGTTTGCTCAGTTGTTATCTAGCGAGACCTCATGATTACACCTTATGGATAAGTTAGCTAACTAAATGGATACTTTTGTGCCAATCTCATTAATGGAGGAATTTAATTGATGGGATGTTGTTTTGTTAACTGGCTAATCATAAATGCTATGATTTCTGAAATGTTTTAATAATGGATTCATATGCTCATGCCATTTTATATACCTTTGTTGTATTGTTGTACTGTATTGATGTTTGTGTCGTAATGTTATTGTGAACTACATTGAACATAGGCATCTGAAGAAGTGTGCATGCACACGAAAGCTCATACCAATGACAAACTTAGTTGGTCTCTAAGTTGCTACTGGAAGGATTTATTAATATTATTATTATTATTATTATTATTACATTGAACATATCTGGGAAAGCAGCATATAAACAAACTTGATAATGATAAAATATAATAATAATGATAAATCTGTAGGCTATTTTACATTAAAGCTGCTGAGGCTGAGATTGACTTGTCCATGGCCACACAATGGTTCCCTGTGATTCAACCTGGTTCTCCCATGTGCAAAGCTATCACTATCCACAGCCTCCAAAATTGGAACATTAAAGCACACACTTCCTGTTGTAGGTGGCTCATTTGAAATGATTCATGCATTGTAGTCATTAAAAAAAAGTTTGAAGGGTAAAGCTAAGATGCTGAAAAGCTGGAGAAAATTGCACAGATTTCTTATCCTTCATTTGAGTGAACGTGTTTGTTTTTTGATCATCTTGAGAGAAAACTGTTGACCACACGTGTTGAAATACAAGGCATACCATATGGCTGAAAGCATTTCCTTGTGGTTGTTTACATCTTCACACTAGTTGTCTCTAGCTTTTACCTGAACTTTCCCTGAAAAACTAATGTGGTAGCATTTTCACAAGACAGAGACGGTGAGTCAGGCCTCTTTTAATCATGTTGATTGCCCAGTTTGTCATATGCCAAACTTCTGTTCTTATCCTCAAGAATAAAATTATGTTGTTATTGTGGCAGTTCTCCTTCTTTCTGCACTGACTGTAAAACAGTACACTCCGTGGTAGAACACACGCACGCACACACACGCACACACACGCACACACACACACACCAGTTGAGACTGAGTATTTTGACGAAAGGCTGGTTCACACATACAGGTCAAATCTGCCCATTTTAGTTTCTCTTAGTTTTTCATTTTTTCAGACACAGGCAGTCTGGAGGGAGAGACTTATGCTATGTGTGAATGACCCTCAAAGGTGGACACAATGAGGCAAAATATTTGTACAGTTTTAAAGCAAGAACAATGGGAGTTGTTCCACTGCTGTCAAGGTTCATCTTCATGTAACAAGAGACCCACACAAAAAGAGCAGGGCGATGGAAGCTTCTAAATGCCTAGCAAATGTTTGTATTTTCATATTGAAATGCCCTCAGCTTTTGGGAGCCCTGACTCTAAATATGCCATTGCCAAAGCGCCCAGGATTTTATGCATTTAACTCAAATCTTGCAGACCCAAACTAGAAGCTGAAACACAAAACATGGGCTTGGTAGCAGTGCTGGTGGGTAGGGCAGAAGGCAGGTGAAGATTTACAGGCAAAGGTGTTTTCAGAGGCGCATTTGCCATAGGGCCTAGTGGCGCGTTGCACCAGGGCGCTGGCGGGGTGCAACCAGCCACTAAGCCCTATGCTGGTCCCACCGCTGCGCTGCGCCTCCTTCTCCTTTCCCCCGCGCTGTGTGTGTGTGCTGGCGGCGAAGCCTCCCCGGAGGCCGTGCTCTCCCCTTCCTGGCCCTGTGGCTCTCCGCGCGGCAATGGCTCAGCTGAGGCAGGAGGTAGCGAGCACGGCAGGCCTGTTGCGGGATGTGACGGCGGTGGAGGACGAGGTACCATGGTCGGGGCCTGGCGGGAAGGCGCACCACGCTCCCCAGGAGGCTTCAATGCTGCTCTTCCCCAGCCAAGGCAGCCGCTGAGGAAAGTGCGGGCGAGGCAGCAGGCTTGAGGGTGGGGGGACCCCCGGGGGTGGGGGCGCCCTAGGGATCCCTAGGGCGCGAGACAAGCTTAAGACGCTACTGGGTGTTTTGTTGTAAATAGGAAGGTAGGGTAGCAGCTGGCCGAAGGCAGTCTGAAGGTGGTGAGGCAGTGACACATTTGCCTTAACAGAACAGCCTCCACTGCATAGGAGGTGTAGTTTTACCACCTTTAGTGCAAAAAACTCTTGTGAATGTCATGGTTGTACCTGGGGAATCTCTCAGAGGCCATGTGGTGTTCAGTACAACAAGACCCACCAGTGTGATGTGGCTTATCTAACTTAGAAAAAAAGAAGGGGGTTGGACTGGATGGCCCTTGTGGTCTCTTCCAACCAGGCCCGGCTCTAGGTGCACTCCCGGTGGCGCAGGGCGCCAGGGCGCAGGGCTGGCAGGGGGGGCGCTGCGCGACAAAGCCGCGCAGAAGCCGTGCTGTGCGCTGCGAGGGCGGGGGCGCCGGAGCGATCTCCGCACCTCAGTGCCAGGGCGCCCAACCTGCTCAAGACAGCCCTGCTTCCAACTCTATGATTCTGTGATTCTATTATTCTAACCCCATTGCCATTATCAAGAGCAGGCATAGGCAAACTCAGCCCTCCAGCTGTTTTGGGACTACAACTCCCATCATCCCTAGCCAACAGGACCAGTGGCCAGGGATGATGGGAGCTGTAGTCCCAAAACAGCTGGAGGGCCAAGTTTGCCTATGCCTGATCAAGAGGCCCAAGAGGTGAGGTTCCACCTACCGTAAGTGTCAGCATGTACTATAGGGTCAGAAAGCTCTCCCTAGCAGTTAAATAGCCATGATGAGAATAAGAGACCTAAGAAGCCTTATATTTTTCACAGTTTATTGTGGGAAGGCCTGGAGAGAGACCTGCACCCCAGAAGCTACATCTCTTAAAGCAGCAGAGCTCAATGAGGAAAAGAGTAGTCTTACAGAATGGCATGCATCCAGGGGTAGGGTAGAGGAATAAACTTGTTTCAAATCACATTAAATACAAGCCTGCCTAATTGACAGTTTCCAAAACAATGCACAAACCAAAGCACAGCCATTCTTCCATTTTGCAATGCAGTTTTCCAGCTAAGTTATATTCATAAAAATGTACAAACTCAGGTAAAGCTTCATAAAAATGCATATACTGTATTGGTGAAAATAATGTACACAAATGCATTACGTTTGGAGAAACAGCTTTGCTAAAGTGTTTATATTAGGACAATTTCACACATAAAAACAATTTCACACATAAAAACAAGCAAACTGATGTGGAAAACTGAATTTAAGATTAAAAACATGAAAAACTGAGATAAACTAAAATGGACAGATTTGCCTATCTCTGACCAAACTGCGGGAGGCAGTGGAAGACAGGAGTGCCTAGCGTGCTCTGGTCCATGGGCTCACGAAGAGTTGGACACGACTAAACAACTAAACAACAACAACAACAGTGTGATGCAGCAGCTAAAAAAGCCAATGCAATTCTGGGCTGCATCAATAGGAGTATAGCATCTAGATCAAAGGAAGTAATAGTACCACTGTATTCTGCTCTGGTCAGACCTCACCTGGAGTACTGTGTCCAGTTCTGGGCACCACAGTTCAAGAAGGATACTGACAAGCTGGAACGTGTCCAGAGGAAGGCAACCAAAATGGTCAAAGGCCTGGAAATGATGCCTTATGAGGAACGGCTTAGGGAGCTGGGTATGTTTAGCCTGGAGAAGAGAAGGTTAAGGGGTGATATGATAGCCATGTTCAAATATATAAAAGGATGTCATATGGAGGAGGGTGAAAGATTGTTTTCTGCTGCTCCAGAGAAGCGGACACGGAGCAATGGATTCAAACTTCAAGAAAGAAGATTCCACCTAAACATTAGGAAGAACTTCCTAACAGTAAGAGCTGTTCGGCAGTGGAATTTGCTGCCAAGGAGTGTGGTGCAGTCTCCTTCTTTGGAGGTCTTTAAGCAGAGGCTTGACAGGCATATGTCAAGAATGCTTTGATGGTGTTTCCTGCTTGGCAGGGGGTTGGACTGGATGGCCCTTGTGGTCTCTTCCAACTCTATGATTCTATGATTTTATGATTCCAACAACAACAGGTATTGATCAGCAAGGCTTTCAAAACTGGCTCTTCCCCATAGACACTTGGTCAGAAGAAGAACAAGACATCTATAGAGCAGGGCTGGGGAAGGGGAGCGGCATTCCTGAAACCTAAGAGTCCAGCTTTGCCACAGGGTACTCTTGATTTTCTTCATTTTCTTCCTCTTTATGTTTGTGATTGCTTTGGGGCTTTCCCCTCTTCATTTTGTTCTTCCCAGTGGGGGAAAATGGTTTAGTTGTAATGCAGGACTGTTTGGTGTGTTTCTCCCTTGCCCAATTGTCCACCTTAGGCTAATGTTAGTAAACATGCATTAAATACAAGAGCTTTAAATCTTGTCTGGGGTGTGTGTGTTGTGAGGATGAAAATTAGTTATTAGCCTAGCTTTTCATCCACGCGTAATAGGATGCTAGAATCAGAGCTGTTTGCTTTGGGCCATGGGAAGCATCGTGCTTGAAGATGTCTAGTTCTCAATGTACAAAGTGTAATATGTTTAAAATAAACAAACACAAGGCAGAGGCCCATTCTACATAATGAAAGCAAAATGTGGGCTCTTTACATATTATCCATTACATTTTCTGCAATAACACAAGGAGGAGGGAGGACAGATGTTCTCTCTCTGTTTCTTTCATTTTGCAAAAAAAGGAGGAAAGAAACTTATCACAATAAATTTCTTATTCTATATATATATAATACCTGCCATAAATCCATTAGTTTGTGCCTTTTCTCTCTCTGGCTGAAGTCACAGCGAGATTACTTCAATAATTCTGCATCAGAAATATTACAGATTCTGAAAGCAGAATATGTTATGTGGTTTACTCATCTAAGTATTCAAAACTGTCCAACGCGAAGCTCAGATTACGCAATACGAATGCGGAAAGTTTGTAGGTATGAAACTTTGTTGAATTTACATTGTGCAGGGCTACTTGCTTCTTCCCTGGGCTCCAGACTATTGCCATGCCCTTAAAATCAACAGAGCAGAGTGTCACATACGGTGTTGTGTCTTTTTTATGCCTCAAAGGCTCATGGGATGCCTCTCCTTTCATGTTATCCCCTTCCTGTCAATGTCACCTCCTCCTCTTCAGGGCCCAAGCTGTTCAGGCAACCACTTTCCCCATTACGTGCAGTTGCTGCTGTTTTTACTAAAGTGTAAGGCATTCCGTGATTGTGGATTTGTATTCATATTGTTAGGGTCACCCTTTTTATCGGTAGCAGATGGCATGGTAGGGTGGCTATAGTCTCCTGACCTCCCAACAGCTGAGTCGCTGCTGCTTGCTGGGAAGGAGAGGGCTGAAGTGGCAAGGAGGTCAGCATGGTGGAAAACTGAAAGGAGTGCTGGATTAGTTCTCTGTGTTTGCACCACACGGGCTCCCTGCCACCCTTCCCCTTTCTGGTAAGCAGTAGTGACTCAGCTGTTGGGAGGTCAAGTGAGGTCAAGTGAGCACCACGGTCTCACCATACAATTCAATACTGCTTTTTACTCTGAAAATGGGAAAAGTGGAAGCAAAGGCAGCCCTGGATGTTCTTGCCCATTCCGTCTGTGGTCCTGTTTCTGTCTCCCTTCTTATCTGTTCTGCAACAATCTAATAAACCTCCTCGTCACTAGCCATTGAGCAGCAGAGTGGGAAAGAGGACACCATGTGGAATGGGTGGGAGAAGCAGCAGTGTCCTCCCCACCCCCCTTCAGCTAGAGATTTTTTTTTGGGGGGGGGACACCTGAAGATAGTGGGTACAGCATAACATTTCAGTGATATGCCAATGAGTGCGTTCATTGTTGAGCTTTGAGAAAAGGTGGGCATTTGTTATCCATTCTCCTGTCCCACTGTGCTTTATTAACAAAGCTCTCTCCACCCCCTGCTTTGAATCTAACTCACAGAGGGGCAGGGAACACATGAGGGTACACCATGCGGAGGATTCAGCCTCAAGCTTATCCTAGCCCCTTGGCACTTGTAGTGAATATTTAAGACTCTAGCACACAGGACTATTTAGAAATACAAACGGCAGCCACACAGCCTTCCCCTGATAGAGGGACATGGACAGGCTGTTTGCATTGAGTGGGAAGCTGTCACTGGCATCAGCAGCAGTACCCCTCTAACTGGAAACAACAGCTTTAGATGAGAAGGAAGGGAATGGAGAGATGTTTCATTGGGACCTCCTGGATCCAAGTCAAATCATACACACACGAGACAAGTTAGGCTGGCTACAGATGGTAGCTTTTAAGAACTGTATTGGGGACTAAACTTGGGAGCAGCATTGCTGGTTTGAGTTCAGACCTCAGCTGCAAACTTGAAAAAGCCAGAAACTTCGGGATTTTCTGTGGCTAATGGTGCAAAATTGCTTGCTTTAAAACAACAACAATAACAACAACAACAACAAATCCAAATCCAAAACGCTACAACAGACTTCTACTAGCTAGTAAACTGTATCTATCTGAACTGTACAAAAGTAGATTATGTCAAAAGGAAATGTTCTTTTTAAATACAATCAGAGAGAACAGACTTCCTTTAATTCCCAGGCCCTCTTTGTGCTGTATTTCATTCAGTGACCTTCTGGGATGCAAGGGCAGTGTATGCCACATATGAAAATGGAAACTTCATTAAGACACAATAATTAATTAACAGAATGTCATATTAAGTTCAGCTTGCTTAGTAAGCTTTTTTCCTTTCTTTTTGGAGGCTAGTTTCCATTTAAATAAGTGGAATAAAATCATACGTGCAAAAAAAAGTTACCCATTATGTTTGGTTCCAAGACTCAAATCGGAGAATCATGTGCTTGATGTGGGACACTTTCTTTCCATTACACTCTCCTGATCACATCACAACATGCTTAAGAACATTGTGATTTTTAAAGAGGAATATGAGGTCTGAAGGAGAGGTTGGAAATGTTTGGTGTGGGAGAAAACCCCCATTCTGTAAGGGTGTGTGTGTTGACAAGGGGCATGTTACTCCCATTCCTTTTGAACAGAAGAAGCTATTTTATGTTAAGCAGACCACTGGTCCAGGAATCCCAGTACTACCTAAATGTGATTGGCAGAAAGCATTTGCTCTGCCACAAAGCTCTGATCAGGAGAACTACGTAATGCAACAATCCCCATGTCTGAATGCACCCAGTGAATCCTGACCATGAAGGAGACAGGAGATTGTTCTCATTCTTCTGACTGCATGAGGTATCTGGGGCCACCATCACATCTGAAGTCCTGCCAGTTCCTGTTGGTCTGGGTGTGTGTCTCTTTTAATTTCTTGATAGCCATCGCATGTCAATGGCCAGTTTAGGAACTGGCAGATCATTGAGGGACAGGGGTGGAGTAGCGATGGCCAAACACCTCATTTGGGGGTTTGTGAAGGCAATGAGTGATGGTAGCTCTCAAATGATCCACACGTTTGGTTCCCGCAGAGGAGGCGTCTGTGGTGGTAAAGTGCCTTTCCCCATTAGAGGAAACATTGGAGGGACACCTCTGCCCTATCCTAATCCCCTCCAGGAGTGCATATCAAGGGTTTGGACTGCTCCCTGACAGCCAAACCTTATGCGTGTTTACTTGGAAGATGGTCCCATTGTGCTCAGTTGTGCTTACTCCCTAGTAAGTGTGTTACTCCCTAATAAAGACAGCAGCCTCAGAAATGTAGGAAGAGCCAAGTCTATAGCTAAGGATTGAAATTACTCATCATTAACAATCAGAATGTCTCATGACCCCCCCTGAAACTGGTAAGCAGTTAAAAGTGAGAAACATTCTGAAACATTATCTGTGAGTTTGCATAAATCCCCCTTTATTTTCTGATGAAGTCTCTCTCTCTTTCTCTCTTTCTCTTTTCCCTTTGCTGGGAGTCTTATGAAACTGAAATGTCAAGTGAGGGTTGCTTTATATCGTGTTCTGTCAATCAAACAAACGGAGGCTTTATGCATCTGTTGCTAGTATATTGGCACTTTTTGAAGAGTGTTTCGGTGGGAGTGAGAATAAATAAAGATCCTTCAGGCACTTTCTCATTTATGGATGAGGAATCAAAGCAGTCTGAAACTTCATTTTCAGCCTGATACCCTGAAGATTGTTGGCTGATAATTCTGGATGGAACAGCTTATCTGGGAGGATTAGGAAGAACATGGGCTTCCTATTACTGCTGGCTTCAGTCTATTCAGCCGCACAGACTTTGTCACACAGTATCTGTGCCTTTACATATGTCACTAATCTTATCTATATCTTTTCAGCTCCTTCTGTTGGAGCTGTGCTTCCCTGGGCCTAAACCTCCCATTTCTTCATTACACTGGCTGTATAGGCATTAGCCTCCCCTTAACAGCCTTTGCTGTGCCATGTCATTCAGAAAGGGCTAGTAATGCAAAGGCTGTAGCCTTCACAAGAAGGTAATGGGTGTGCTTTATCTCAGGTCCTGTAGGTCACCCACTGGTATATTAAACACAAACTCCTGCTCTATCTTTTTCCATTCTACTCCTCCAAAATCTTACACTTTCAAAAACACCACCACCACAATATGATCAAGTAAAATGAATTACTGGCCACCAAAGAAAAGCAGAGGTAATCTAGTTCAATTCAAGGACTCCAGCAAGATCCCCAACATTTATAAGCTTCCTACAGAGGTGGCAAGATCTCCTTCCTTGGAGGATACACACACACACACACACACACACACACACACACACTTAACAAATAACTACCAGAATGATTAGGATTACGATAATCCATATTTGAACTGGTGACTAAACTAGATCATGGTTTTCAAAGTTTCTTTCTACACTAGCTTGCCTTCTGCAGGTGGCCTCTGCATTTGCCACAAACCCTTGTTCACTGCAAGGGATTCTGGGAAGAGTTCTAGGGAGCAGTAACTTTAGGGAGGGACCATAGCTCAGAGGTAGAACACCGTTTCAATTCCTCGCATCTCCAGTTAAAAGGGGGTAATTTAGCAGGTGGCAGGAAAGACCCTGAGGTACTACCAGCCTCAGCAGACAATACTGAGCAAGATAGACAAATTGTTTGACCTGTTATAAGTCACCTTTCTATGTTTATTCTGGGCCTCACGATCACCCAGTACACTATCTCTGCCCTGCAACTGTACAGTGCAGATAATCAATAGTCTTTCAGGAACTGTATTCAGTGGAAGCTTCCCAACCATTAAGGACCATCTCTCTGACAAGCCCCAAGAGGTTTCTGAGGAGACCCTGCATCCCTGGAACACAGTTTGAAAAACATGGATCCTCTTTTCCAATCCAAGTCTATAATGCCATGTTTAGTCAGGCTCACCATCATGAGTTACATGATCAAATACTTAGGACCATGTCAGGCAGTGAAATGGGCTTGGTTGCCCCCATATGCATCTAAGCACAGAATTACATTGAGAAATCCAGTAGCATGAAGTAGCCCACTGATTGTTAATATGGACATAAGTAGCAGAACGATCATTAAAGAGAATAGTCTATAACAGGCATCCCCAGACTTCGGCCCTCCAGATGTTTTGGCCTACAATTCCCATCATCCCTGACCACTGGTCCTCTTAGCTAAGAATTATGGGAGTTGTATGCCAAAACATCTGGAAGGCCGCAGTTTGGGGCTGCCTGGTCTATAACCATTCAGATTCTAGAGTAGCAGAAGTAGAGTGCAGAGGTCTGAGCAATGTAGGATTAATGTATTCAATGCAGGCCAGTCCAACTGTTCTTATAACAGTAGCCTAGACACAGACTTTCAGCAGCTGCTTTAGATACAGAAAACCTACACCTGCTTTCCCCCCTTTTAACTTAACTAGCCAAAGGCCACAAATCATGTTTCATACAACATTTGGCAACATTAAACTGATGTAGACTTGTGTAACTGAACACAAAATCATCTAAATAAAATACATGTATGGTTTCTGGAGATCAATACACCAAAGCATTTTTAAACTGCTTAATATTTTTTTAAAAAATTCTATGTGGTATACAAAAAGACAACATAAAACTCAGTAAACCAGTATCATAAAACAGATAAAGACAGGAATTCAGCAATAACAGGGTCGAGTCTTATCAGTCACGGAAAGCCTGGGCTAAGGTATATTTTTACAAGGCATCCGCAACAACTGGTGGGTGATGCCTCATGTATGACAGAGAAAAGGGCATTTCATAGTGCAGGGGCAATTTTGCATCAGTCCATCCTGAATAAAACCCAGTGGATATGCTAAACCTTGGATACTTAGATTCTAGTCTTCCAGAATAGTTCCCTGGGGGCTGTTAGTAATATATCAACCTCTGTTCTTCATCAGGTGACTCGGAGGATGAATAAAAACGCCGATGCAAGGTCCAATCTGTTTGCCATGTGTCCAGCTGCCACATTGAAATCAAAAACCTTTTATCTCAGCTTCTTCTGGGCTGCCTTTTTGTTAGTAGTTGATTCTAATGCCATTTCCCTGTCTAACTTATATGAATCCAGATGTTCAGCCAACCCATCACTGGAATCCACTGAGTTCAAAAAGGAAATTATTGAAATACAGGAAGATCAGCAAGTTTGAATTATGCTCAAAATGCGCACTTCTCCTTTGAAGACGTTGCTGACTTTCAGCCTGGAGAAGCTGCAAAGGGTCAAGACAAAATGTTATTAGTGCACTCTCAAGAACTTCTTCCATAGCAACCAGAAATGCCAGTGTTACAAGACACAGTGCTAGCCTAGGCATGGTGTGCCAGGAACAGCCTTTGTAGGTTCATATGTACCTTGAGCATCACCTGGTTCCTCTGACATTGTGATATGATTGCAGTGTGCATATGCAGATATAGATTCCTTCCTCCATTTTATCACACAACCTGGTAGCAGGCCTGCTATTACTGTGTAAATATTAATGAAGAGCAATGATCGGTTTTGCATCCTGAATATCTGTCAGATATTTCTCCTCCCAATTATTTGAAGCTCAGGTATTTGAAACTCCAATGTATATGAATTCATTGTGTGTGTCCTTTGTAACCCCTATTAGTGTACCTCTATATAAATAGCATGCCCGATTATCTGAATATTTATCTGAATTCTTCAGAGGTTCCCCAGGCCAGTTGGATAAATGAGATTTCACTGTAACAGGGAATTCAATCATCTCTCTATACCGTTAATTCTAATCACTTTTCAAAAAAAAATCCTTCATGGTTTTACTGCCCTAGATTTCTTCTTCTTCTTCTTATACCGCAGAGTTATTAGGGATCTGTATCATGTCTGTTCCCTCAAGGTTGAAACAATAAGCTTTATCTGAAACTGACAAATTTAATTTTTCTTCTTCATATGTGAATCCCTTGAATGTCATGGTGTGCTTGTCCTGCAATAATCAGCCCAGCCAGGGCCGTGTCATTTAACACAGACCCATATTTTATTCTTTGACAGGACCAAGCAACATGGAGTGCTAGCTCTATCCCAAAGCTGAAGGCTTGTTGCTGAATGATGTCATGGGGACAGACATGAAATACCATGCTTCTTTTGGTTTGTCCGAAGGACCTCCATGCTGGAAAAAAAACCTTGGGAAACAATTTGGTCCCATAATGGAAATGTTTCTTCATTCTTTGAAAGATTTAAAACATCCCAAAAGCATCTTCCCTGCAGGGATCTGAACCCTGGGACAGTCAGGGTTGCTCTCAAGGTCTATAAGAACAATAAATTACAGACAACCCTAGGGAATGCTGTTTTCACCAGGCCATTCCAGCTGATTTATTTCTTCTAAGCTTTTCCTTGCAAAAGATAATCAAAACATATTGGCATCGTGTTATATTGGTAAAGAACAAGTAGTTCTTTACCATTCATTCATCCTTATGGAAGATTCATAAAACATTCTACTGGCTAGAGCAGGATAACATGTGACGCAACAATACTGATTGATTTATATACTGGATATTTCTAAATTCCACATTACCCCTCTTAATAGAGCAGTCAAGGCAGCTTTGACTATAGTAAAAATCCAGTTCAAGGTATTACATTGAAATCATAATACATTTTTTAATAAAAATAAACCTCACAACTAATCTGCAGATAAAAAAAAAGACATTTGAGACTAAAACCACCATAGAGGAATATGTGCCCTAACTAACTAACCAATATAAAAAAATTCCTTCAGTAGCACCTTAAAGACAAACTAAGTTTTTATTTTGGTATGAGCTTTCGTGTGCATGCTGAAGAAGTGTGCATGCACACGAAAGCTCATACCAAAATAAAAACTTAGTTGGTCTTTAAGGTGCTACTGAAGGAATTTTTTTATTTTGCTTCAACTCAGACCAACACGGCTACCTACCTGTAACTATAACTAACCAATGTTAGCAATGAAATTTAACAATGGCACAGATGACTTTTTAGTGTTCAGAACCACATGTGCACACACTGTTTCTCATTCAACTAGACCCAACTAGGGATTCAGAAGTGGATGTCTTCTGAACAAGTGCCTTTCATAACTGGATATATTCAGCATGCATGATACTGGTGAACACCATCTGGTATACAAAGTAGCCCATATTGTGACATGCTATAGGCCTTAACTAATTCAAAGGTCTCATTACTACCAGGCGTGCCAGCTCTAGGGGGCCAAGATGTCTTCAGCCCCCTCAATATTTGTTGAAATGGGGCTGGGCCCTCTGAATGTTGAGGGAGCAGAGGAGGCTGTGTGTGAAACCGAGCACAATGCAGCTTCAGTGGCCAGCTCCTCCTGAGCGCTCGGCCTCCTCCGGACAATGTGATGGGTCACATGTGCAGTGCATGTCAGGCCCCCTCAATCTTGGGAGCAACTTGTCTATTGTAACAATATCCCTAGTAGATAATTATAAAAAGGTAAAGGACCCCTGATAGTTAAGTCCAGTCACGAACAACTCTGGGGTTGCAGCGCTCATCTCGCTTTACTGGCTGAGGGAGCCGGCGTTTGTCTGCAGACAGTTTTTCTGGGTCATGTGGCCAGCATGACTAAGCCACTTCTGGCAAAACCAGAACAGTGCACGGAAACACCATTTACCTTCCCGCCAGAGCAGTACCTATTTATCTACTTGCACTTTGATGTGCTTTGGAACTGCTAGGTTGGCAGGAGCTGGGACCAAGCAATGGGAGCTCACCCCATTGCGGGGATTCAAACTGCCTACCTTCCGATCAGCAAGCCCAAGAGGCCCAGTGGTTTAGACCACAGCACCACCCGTGTCCCTTGCCGATAAGTATATGCACACACAAACCCAAAGGAAGGATGGAGAAGTAGATGCAGACAGGATGCATCCAATATATTTCCCAAACTGCTTTTCTTAGGGCTCAGCTATACAGCTGGAAATAAAACATTTTAAATGTGTTGTAAAGTGCAATATACAAATGTGACACAAGATGGTGACAGTGAGCTATGCAAAATTCAATGTATTTTTCAAAACGTTTTTTTTTCAAAAAGCATTTTCACAGCATTTTTTATATGTGTGTAGATTCCACCTTGGTAATGATTCCAAAATATATCCTGAAAATAATACCAAAAATCTGTCAGGACATAAGATGCCAATACAAGCAAGACCTGCAACAGTTTTCCCATCAGTTGTATCTATTCTGATTTTTCATTAATGTTTTCTCCATTTGCATACTTATTTATTTCTCCTAAGAATGTCCTTCAAAGAGCATTTGCTGTATATTTCTTTAATGGAAACTATTACTATACCCTTTTACACACTCCTCTAATCTATCATTAAGAAGACTGATTTACCACATTTAGGAGAAGAGAAAAACACTTAGAGATAAGTGGGTAAGAAAAAGACTATAAAAAAATTAAAATTAAGAACTTTGGTGCTGAAACAGAGAGCAAGACTTTTGAACTGGTGGAGGGGGGCGGATTAGGGATCTGATTGATAGCTGTCATGGGTATAGGAGATGATCACATGCAACTGATTGTACACCTATTTATATTTGCTGAATGTTTGTAGTAGTATAAAGCAGCTTTCATAAAGTTTCCCATATTTCTATGAACAGTTTCATGCTTCATCCTCCCTGAAATTGTTTTTACATACTTCACAGCCCTGGCTTTCTATGCAAAAGTTCATACATTTCTGTCAACTACATGTGTTCTACAACAAGTGAACATTCTACATGCTCACAGAACACTTAAAAGGAAAAACCCCTTTCTGAATGTGTATGTGCACTGTAAAAGGTAAAGGGACCACTGACCACTGTTAGGTCCAGTCGTGGATGACTCTGGGGTTGCGGGGCTCATCTCGCTTTATTGGCTGAGGGAGCCGGTGTACAGCTTCTGGGTCAGACCAGGTTTAGACCACAGGGGCCCTGCAATGTATACAACTCACAAGGCCTCAGTTTGAGCAAGTTGCTCACATGGAGTTCTCCATGATATTGCAGCCTGCCTTGCCCCTGTGAGTACCTGATAGGGACAGGTCAGAGCAATTTGGATCTGCAAGCCACATTCTTCCCTGCTCCATTGGAAGACATTTCCACAGAATATGCATGCAAGCAGATGGCCTAGAGGAATAACAGTGGTGTCATCCCACCAGCATACCCCTATCTCCACCAGTGGAGCAACAAAATCATGCCTCTCCCTGCTCTCCCTCAGGCAGCTTCCAGTGTTCATAAGCATATGAACCAGTTGACCTTGCCATAGTGAAGGTTACTGCATTTTTGGATTAATTTTCTAAAACTATGGCACCCTCCCTCAACTACCATCTCTTCCAGACATTCTACACAAGGCAAAATTTTGCAAAAATGGAGAAGGTGGCAATGAAGCACATCTTGTGGAATGGTGTTTCGGACGTTTGGCCAGAGGGATGGCAGGTGGGATTAAACCCAGTGCACCACCACCTAGCTCTGAACAAAGCAGGGCACTGCAAGGAAGCCAGGCCCTTCTATCAATGGTTTTTATTTATATACGTATTATTTTAACACAGAAAAGTGGAGCATTATCAAAATTGACAAAAACATGGCTAACCCCCAAATCAATAAAACACTGGATGCTAAACAGTACAGTTAGATTTCTGCAAACCTGCAAGTCTGAAAATGAAGAGAAAGAGCCAAACTTTTGCCATGCTGCCTAAAGGAGAACAGGGTTGGGTTCTGGTGACTCTGGAAGACAGTTCACAAAGTTAGCACCTGCTGCTTCAAGTAGACGTCCAACCAGCTTTATTAGGTAGTCAAGGACATCTTCTGCCACTGCTAGGTAACTGAATGGTGCTACATGGACCCTGCATGGCCCACTCACTGCTCCACATAGCTAGGAGACCTGCTCTTGCTGCATAAAAGTTGTCACTTTCCTCCCCTTCTACCTTTGCTCACCCCACACTCAACTGCACAGGGATGTGGATCTGACACAGAAGAAAGTTTTCATAGCTGTTCACATAAGCACAGGTGAAACAGACATGTACACATAAACCTCACATGCCCAGCTGCATTCCTGTGAGTATTTTAGCATGAACAATAAGGACGAGGGGATTCCGCCCCCCTCAGCATGCCCACGCACAGCCGCCCTGGGCGCCATGGAGCCACATCTGCCGCCGATCAGCTCAGCTATATATTATTAGGTTTTTAGGTTTTTTACACACACACACATTCTGATTTGGAAAATACAAAGCTGGTGTTCTGTAAACTTCTCTTTAGAGCAGTTTTTAATGTTTGAAGTTTTATTCTGTTTTTAATGTTCTGTTGAAAGCTGCCCAGAGTGGCTGGGGAAACCCAGCCAGATGGGCGAGGTAGAATAAAATAAATAAATAAATAGATAGATAAATAAATAAATATTATTATTCAAAATATATGCTTCCAGTATTTTAAGCATTAGTGGTTCAAATGAGGTATTGTCTTATTTGCTCAGCTTTCCATATTGGGACCAAAATGGCTGGTGTGATTGAATGTAAATGCAAGATTAGGATTTGAATCAAGCTTTTACAGTAATTTAGTGTACCAAGAATCAATGAATACTAAATGTCAGACATGGGAAATGAAGCAAATTGTGTCATCCCCCCCCCCAAAAAAAACATCAGAGTAAGCACCCTACTTGTAAGAAAGTTCAGTTATTGTTCAAAGAGTCAAATGTTACTGTAATGTTGCTTCACCAAATCTTTGTGCATGATGAATTCTGCTTTATGAGATGAAAAAAATACCTATAAAGATTCTGCAAAAAGACAATATATGAGTGCAATAAAATCTTGGCCGTGATTTTAAGAAGTTCTTAAGTTTTGAATATTAGAATAAATTGAAAAGAGGCTGCTGAATCAGGTAGCGCTTAAAAGGAAAGCTAAAAGAGTTCCTGGTGTCCCACATTATTTCTGTTGCTGTTATCTCTACAGCTAAATGCTTGCAGTTATCCTTTCATTCATGTGGAAAATAGTTCTCAGGAAGTTACAGGATAGACCCACTCTGGTGGCAAGAAATAAATATAGATCTTCCAAAAAGATTAGTCAGTGTTTTGCTCTCAAGCTTCAGTTGGCTAGGCAAGGATTTGGCTTGATCTGGAATTTGGTTTGTCAGATTCAGTCATCTGAGAGTTATAGAATTAAATGGTCCTATGATGTAGAGAGACAAGAACCATTATTCTTGCCTTTTTTCCACAAGCTCATGGAAAGCTTCCAATTCTCTCCACTGGTTAGGACGTCACTTAAATATAGTCCTAGATACACAAGGCTTTAATTGCACCCACCCTGCCCCCTTCCTCTTGCCTCTGCTTTGTGGGCAAACCTTCTGAGTTAGGAACCTCCAGAGCCAGTCCCACAATTCCCCAGAAAGCACACATATAACAGTACTCTACCCTACATAGCTTCAGGTGGTGAAGGCTTCTTTTCTCTTATATAGGTATTCCTTCAGTTCAGCAACATGACATTGATACACAGTCTAGATTTGGGTGACAGAAGAAGGAGATGTTTGGACCAAAGCAGCCTTATCCAACCTGAGTAGACCTGTTGAAATCAGCTCTCTGCCATGCTCTTGTCATTTTTCACGAGGGGCAGCTGAAGGAAGGAACTGATGGCTGAAAAGCACAGTGAGATTTTTTAAAAGTCTTCGCCCTGGCAGCCTATGTTGGATCAGCACTAGGTGATGGGAAATGGAATGCCTGACCTCATCCATAATCCATTACTAAAAAGGTAAAGGGACCCCTGACCATTAGGTCCAGTCGTGACCGACTCTGGGGTTGCACGCTCATCTCGCATTATTGGCCAAGGGATCCGGCGTACAGCTTCCAGGTCATGTGGCCAGCATGACAAAGCCACTTCTGGCGAACCAGAGCAGCACACGGAAACGCCGTTTACCTTCCCGCTGTAGCGGTTCCTATTTATCTACTTGCATTTTGACGTGCTTTTGAACTGCTAGGTTGGCAGGAGCTGGGACCAAGCAACGGGAGCTCACCCCGTTACAGGGATTCGAACCGCTGACCTTCTGATCAGCAAGCCCTAGGCTTAGTGGTTTAACCACAGCGCCACCTGGGTCCCAACCTGAGTAGACCTGCCTGTTGAAATCAGCTCTCTGCCATGCTCTGTCATTTTCCACGAGGGGCAGCTGAAGGAAGGAACTGATGGCTGAAAAGCACAGTGTGATTTTTAAAAGTCTTCGCCCTGGCAGCCTATGTTGGATCAGCACTAGGTGATGGGAAATGGAATGCCTGACCTCATCAATAATCCATTACTACTACACTCATATTCTGCTAACCAAATGACACAATGTCAGGGTTACATTGCAAAAAAAAAAAGGTCAGAAAGCTTCTGAAAATGCTTTTTTCCTTCCCATAACGCTTGCTGTGTGAGTTACCCTAGGCAAGTAAAAGCTGTGTGACTGTTGTTGTTGTTGTTGTTGTTAAAGGTTTATGCAGACCTCACATGGTGCAAGTAGTTTACTAAGGCATCACAGTGCAGGCTGTTAAGCAAAATCTGGTACTCTGGCGATAATGTGTATATTCGTTCAGTGTAAATGAGTAAGTTCAAAAAAAGCATGCAATGAATCATAGTTGCAAGGCCAGACTCGCTTTGATTAACTACACTTGTATAATGAAATCCAACAGAGCAATCACTGAAACATTTAGCTCCAAATGTAAATCTTCTTGAACTCAGGAGGGGGGGGGGTGCATGTTAGGCAATGAGAGGTGGCATATAATAAAGCCATATTTCACTTAATGAAAGTGGAGGCAGTGGTAAAGAAAAGGGAATGTTTAAAAGTTGCTCTGCTGTGTTTGGCAAGAAAAAATGGGTTATTTTAAATGTGTCAATCACGATAATCCAACATATTTTTAATCTAAAGGTCAATAGAAGCAGTTTCTACAGCGGATACAGCAGTTATGCCAAATATGAAAGCAAGCATTTAGAAGATGATTTTGAGTATTAATACATCAACACAATATGTCTTGGAAAATTAATCTGAGCATTACATTGGAGAGCATAGATTTATCTAGGTAAGAGAATTTTATTAAAAATGTTCCAATATAACCTGTGACACACTCGTTTCAGCGAGACTTCTTTGTTGAATTTTCCGTATCTCAAGCAGGGTGGGGGGCGGGTGGTGTGTATCTCTATCAAGATATAACCATTTTCCTGTCTCAGTGAATATAGGACCTGCTTACTTCAAATACTGGAGCATGTTACTTTTAAGCAGAGCATTAGCTACAGTGTGTGGGTTCCAGCTGGGGTTTTTTTTGCCCTGGGGAAAGCCTCCAGAGGGGCACCATTGAGGCTCCCAGCCTGTGTGTGAGTGTACGCAAATATGTGGGGGTTTGTGCCAAACTGGGTCTTTGACTTGGGTGACATAAAGTCTAGTTTGGCCCCTGTTTTCAGGTACTAGCATCACCTTTGGTGATATGTATAGGTTTCATGTTGGGGACCTACTTTTTGAAACACACAGCTCCAATATTGTTTGATCTGCACTAACTACCAGTTCATTTTTATCTGCAATTCAAAGTACTGGTGACTATATAAAAAGCCCTTCAGACAGGGGTCCCCAACGTTTTTATGCTCATAGGCACATTTGGATTTTTGAGCAAGTGCCATGAGCATCACTCCTTTCCCAGGTCATCCCACCAAGGGACAGGAAAAGAGAGAAAGTGTTCACACATAGCACATAAGAATAGCCCTTGGTTCCCTTTTGTTGTTGTTTAGTCGTTTAGTCGTGTCCGACTCTTCATGACCCCATGGACCATAGCACACCTTGGTTCCATTTTGGTTGTACACAAATGCTGAATTAGGTGGGATAGAAGGAGTAGATAAGCTTTTTAAAAAGCTGTATTTCTTATTTTGGGTGTGGATACATTTCCTATCATTTCCTTTTGCCCCAGATTTTCTGGTGGTAGTGAATGAAAAATACAACAAATAACAAGTTATCTTGAATTATATACTTGTAGTGTAGGCAAATTAAGTAGTATCTCAAAGAGTCCTTGGACTTTCACTTCGAATCTTGGATGGACAGAACTTGAAGGGTCAGAAACTCTCAGAAACTCAAATGTCATGTTTCACAGCTCGCTTTATAGTTTACTTCTTATATTTTTCTGAAGTGCTTTCGTCTCCTGATAGGTAGTGGCCAGCCCTACCATTAGCTAGAGTGAGGTGGTCACCTTTGGCAGCAGAGTTTCGGTGTCATAAAAGGGCAGCAAAATGTTAGTTAAATAGCCAATGTTGCATTTTTACTGCCAAGGAGGGGAAGAGATGCTTGTGGGATTTTCAGGAACCAGAATTAATTTACAGTGGTACCTCTACTTACGAATGTTTCAACTTACGACTGGAGCGCCGTCTGCCATCTTGGATGCGGTTTAGATAGGATTTTTTTCTACTTCTGAATTTTTAGATAGGGTTGCTTCTACTTACGAATTTTTTCTCCCAATGCATTCCTATGGGATTCAACTCACATTTTTTTCCGACTTACAAATGTGCATTTGGAACGCATTAAATTTGTAAGTAGAGGTACCACTGTACTGGTAATATGCACCTTGAGGACTATACACCATGAGCGGATGGGAGATGCCTCAGGCTGCAAAATACCCTGGGGCAGCCCTTCCGGTAGGAGTCATTCTACTGTACATCCTTCCACTGCCATACGCCAAGAAGCGCACATATTTGCATGCTGCTGCACTGTAGTTTCAGTCACTGGTATCTGCTTTGTCACATTCAAAGCATTTATTCAAAGTGTATATATTCCTACTTTGCTTTTGTCATAGTGGCATTGGCACATATTCTGCCACAGGGCTCATGGGCACATTCTGTTCACCTCTGTAAGGAAACTGCTGCAGGCAGGTGTTTGGGACACTCAATGCGCTCTGTTTTCATAAGGAAAGGGATTTGTTTACCACCATTTGTGGACTCAGTGAATGGTTTTGAATCAGGTTGCTATGGAAGGTGAAGGTTTTATCACAGATTTCGTTTGGCTGATCTTACATGTGTGGGTGGGTGGGTGTTACAAGGTGCACATGTGACCACAGCAAAATCCTGCCATGCAGCATGCTCCTGTTCAGAATTCCAGCTATGCACTTTCCCAGGTTACTCCATTCCATTCCCCACTCCAGTAGCCATTCAGTATTTTATGTCGTTATTGGGCTGTTTGCGAGACCTCTCCCAATGGATTCTGTCTCTCCCCTCCTTCCCCCTCATTCTCTCTCTCTCTCTCTCTCTCTCTCTCTCTCTCTCTTTTCAGGGCAAATGTCAGCATTCCTCCAGGCCTGCTCTCTCCCTCTCTCTCCCTCTCTCTCCCTCTCTCTCTCTTGTGTAAAGGTGTCATAATTTTGTCTATGTAGGGATAGGATTTGCCATTGGTATATAGGATGCCCTACAATAAAACACAGACAAAAATTGCGGGGGGGGGGGGGACTCTCAGGGAGGGGTACCAGTCACCACAAATGGCTGTGAGTGTTACAGTGACCTCTACTGGCTGAGCTTTAAAAGCCATGCTTATACAATTCTTTGCCTCAGCTGACTGACTACTGCTCCAGCTTTTAAAAAAGAGGCCTAAACAGTCTCTTTTTATGGCTAGGACTCCCTTTCCCCTGCCTGTGTACAAGACTATTTCTTCACAATCATGATAGTCACTTTAGTTATGATTGAGGTTGTTGATAATGGACTCCACTAGAACTCACATTTCCATAAATCACACCCTGTTAACGTGAAAGCCGAGGGATTACAGCTATTAAGCATTTTTTGACATGCAGCTTGACCAGCTAATGGTGAAAATGTGTCAGCTTTCTAAAATTAAAAGAAATATAGCAAGGAGTTTAGATCAGGAGGATTGAAGGAGCAGAGATACAGAGTGCAGGCAAAATGAATTACTGCTTTCCTTTCCTTCAGTGACAGCAGATTACAGCAGTAGGGGAAAAAATACAAATCCCCACAGAATAACATATCGATGATAAACTTCCTAGAGGCCTGACGGTGGAGTAATCTCAGATCAGGCACCTATTTATGGGACAAATTTAAGATGCTTCAGACTCTGCAATGGAAAAACAAATCAGCGCAGGGAGAAAAGCCACACATTTTCCCACCAGTCTGTCGATACAGGCATGTCCCACCCCCCCTAGTGATTATGCCAATATCTGCATCATTTGAATTGGATGCTCATTAATCAGAAAGAACAAACCTTCAGATCTTTTCCATGGGGTGTGTGTGGGTGTGGAAACCCTCATGAATGGCAAGAAATAACAGAGGCAACAACAACAACAAAAAAGTCCAATAGCTTTATCCATAAAGCAAAGTGGCGCAAGCAAGTATAAATCCCACTTGAGTTATCATAATGGCTGCCAAGCTAATTGAGAACACATTCGCTTCTTTAACTAAATAAATTACGGTTGCAATTATATGACCTCAAGGTCACCTCCTCTAGGAGATGCCCGGCACTTGAATTAGCTCTTCAGCTCTTCACAGTAAGTGGCCTTAGCCAATCACTGCCAGATAAACACTGTTGAAATATGCATTTAATTATCTTAGCCTTTTAACTTTTAAAATCTTTTCATTGCCAGTAGTTATTTGCTAATTTATTCAGGGTAGCCAAAGAAATTCAGCGCCTTGTTAGGATGTAGTTAGGATGTAGTTCAGATGCAAGCATTTTTTTCCCCTCGTTGCAAGGTAAGGCATTTGAAATTATATTACCGTGACAATCCAGTCTTAATTGTTGCTTGGAAATGACACGATGAAATTAAGAGCAGGAGGAGCTGTAGATCTGATGTCCCTTTAAAAGTGAAATAGTCCCTTTGATAAGGCCCACGCAGTGCCATACATTCATATGGTTTTATGCAAAGATGCTTGCATTTTAACCTCTACACATGCTGGTGATCATTATAATTCTTTGTTCTTTGATAGAATTCAACATCTGTTTTCTCTTACTGATTTGTTGTTCTGTTCAGGCAAGGTCTGTCAAAACAATGTCAACTTTAACTAGAGAAAAATATCTTTGACTTCTTGATGTTCTTCAGAAATAACACCAGTCAAGAAAGATTGGTTGTTGTGATAAATAAGATTTGCAGTCTTTGGGTCACCAGTATTGTTTCTGTTTTTTTTTCTTCAGATCACATTCTTTATATTAGTAGCAAACTGAAGTTACTGGCTTGGACCCAGATTTGCAGTTCCATAAATGCGAGCAAATGCTCCTGCTAGTGGAAGGAGGGGGGAAAATTATCACGGATTTCCCCCCTTCCTTCTGCTGTAACCTATGCCACCTCCCATACTGTTCCAGGCACTCCCTCCCAGCAAATTTTCAGGGGCACAAGGGCTGCAGCAGAAAGCGTATAGTAGTGAAAATGACCTCTACAATTACTGCTTTTTAGATCTAGATCACTATGACTTCAAAAACCATTCGCACAGTTAACTATTGTGAGTTGGGAAGGTGGGGAAGTAAAACATCAATGTTTACATTCAAGACAATTTAACACAATTTCAGAAAGGCTGCAAATGAGTTTTCTTCCCCACTTCAGCTCCTTTTAGTTCTTATGTAATTTCCATGTAAATAAACAAATCCATAATACATACATACATTTTAATGTAAATCATTGTTGTTCTATATTCATTTATTTACATTTTAATTTCTATGAATATTAATTTCTTTAAACAGAAATAAAAATAAAATAATGCCACCCTGCAGAGTTTGAAGGTTCATACCTTGGCAGGAGGGGGGGGGATGGTTCATTGACTTTTAAATGAACAGCATTAATTATTATGCTTTCTGTAACAGCACTTTATGTCTCTTGGTAAATGATGGCCATAATTAGGCCACTCATGATGAACATTGCTATATTACTAAACTGTACAATTTGTGTAATGTCTGTTCTCTCAGAGATTTGGCTTTTAGTAAAACAACAACAACAACAACAACAATTTGGGGTTGGATTCAGACCAATTTAGAGTAAGCATGTATGCCTACACAGAAACAAGTCCCACTTTTGGGCTGGGTACACACCAAATCCTGGGAAACATATTGTTAAGGGTGCTGGGAATATAATCCCAGCAGCTCACTTCTAGTTTAAGAAGAATTTAGATCTGAAGAGATTCAGGATGCAATCCTCAGCACACCTTCTGTGGGTTAGTAGTGAAGCTTGAGGAAGTTGATATTTTGCGCCTTCTGATTCAAAGTGACCTGCTCCACAGCTCCTGGACCAATGCAATGAATTGGAGCATAGTTATCCATCAGCTTCACACATCTTTAATGTTCCAGTGCAGCTTTCAGCTCAAACAATATATTATATGTATCAAAAATAGTGTTTTAGCATGATGTGTGTTAAAATGTGTGCAGAAACAGGACACAATTGGCTCACAAGTGAACATGTGTGAAAACGATGCAGGCCAGAAGCAGACTGGTTTTTTTCCATCTCTAAGAATAAGACTGGGCCCAAGACAGAACCCTGTGGCACCCCACTAGTCACCTCTCTCCAGGATGTAGAGGAGCCATTGATGAGCACCCTTTGGGTTCGGTCAGCCAACCAGTTACAAATCCACTGAATGGTAGCATTGTCTAGCCCACATTTTACCAGCTTCTTTACAAGAATATAATGGGGCACCTTGTCAAAGGTCTTGCTGAAATCAAGATAGGCTATATCCACAGTGGTTCCCTTCATCTACCAGGCTTGTAATTCTGTCAAAATATGAGGTCAGATTAGTCTGACATGACTTATTTTTCAGAAACCCATGCTTAATGATCTGCTCTAGAATCTTTCCTGGTATTGATGTCAGGCTGACTGGGCGGTAATTGTTTGGGTCCTCCCTTTCCCCCTTTTTGAATATAGGGACAACATTTGCCCTCCTCCAGTCTGCTGGAACTTCGCCTGTTCTCCAGGAATTCTCAAAGATTACTTCCAGTAATCTTTGCTTCCTATTCCATATCAATTTAGCAATGATTTTCACCCTAGCTTTGTCTTCCATGGTGCTATCCATTTCCATATCAACCTGATCGGTCATGAATCTCTTCTCCTGACCAGCCATCTGTCGCATAGCAGCTGTGTTTACCATGGTCCAGTCCTTTACGTCTCTGCTCCTTCTCTATACACTACATATTGTGCTCTACAGAGGCTGTTCCATTATCTGACATTTCCCTTGGTCAGCAGTGTCTATGTCTTCCCCCTTGTGGTAGAAGATAAGACTGCAAATGGAGACAAATCTTCCCAGTTTGGGAGATTGCCATTGCTGGCAGGAGCAGCTTGAGGTGGCTATATAGAGCAGATCCTTTTTGAAAGTGTGAGCTCCCAGGTAGCTTTGCCAATTGCCTTGCCATTATGTTTGAATATTCGCTGATTTCGCTGGCTTTCAGGCAATGTTCTTTGTTCTATCACTGATCTACAGAACCAGTAAATAACAATGCATTGTGTGGATTTGGGAAGAAAACTCGCCTCTTAAGCATTGCTCTTTAGAATTAATTTCAACCACCAAATAATTGAAACCAGTCTTGTCAACAGGATTATAATGCCCTGCTTTTGTGCCTTTAACAGCTTGCTATGCCAGAATTAGCAAGTGGAACTTCTCAGGGTCTAGAGGTAAAAACAAACATAATAATTGTAGATCAATTATTAAAGGCACAGTTGTAAGTTAAAAAGTTGGCAACTTTACTAAAAAAGTGTAATTTTATTTTAGCAGTGGCTAATTTAAGGTGACAGATTGTTAAGAGACCAAAAAGTCAAAGGCCCTCTTCTTCTTTGAACAATATTGTACGGTATCAATGGATGCCTTGCTGCATCATCATCCAGTCTGGAAAGCATCAAGTATTATAGAATTGTAGAGTTGGAAGGAACCCCAAGGGTCATCTAGTCCAACTGCCTGCAATGCAGGAATCCTGCCCTCAGACGTCCCTGGGTGGGCTTCTGGTTAAGAGCTTGGTGCCTTGACCCATTGTGCCAATGGAGAACTTTGAACCTCAGGTACGGTGGTCATGTGTCCCGTTTTATAGTGGATTGTCCCATATCTGAAGGGCTGTTAGAGACCAGTATTCTGCTTGAAGGGGTCCTTTATTTGAAGGATTATTTGGTTTAAATCATAGGAAGGGAGAGTAGGGGCCTTGAGGTTGTCCATCAACAGCGAGTATCTGGCCAGAGGATTAAAGAGGCACATTGATCATTAGTCACAGTCTGCCCAGCACAATGAGGTGTATTTTTGTTTATAGTATTTTTTTTAAGCATATGCACTTCTTATGCAATACTCTTTTTAGTGATGCACTAGTGGCCGCTCTAGCCTCAGCTTTGCCATTTCTATATATCTATGCTAACTGTTGCCTTTCACAAGGACAATGGTATAAAGGCGCCCAGATAACTGAAAGGTTTCCATTCGGGAGCAACAGGTCATGTAAACAATACCATAGCCAGTTTTTAACCTTTGGGACAGGAAGTAACCCTTTTACCTTGTCTGCATTTGCAGGAGCTTAATCTCAACAAGGAAGGGAAGCACATACAATGGTAATCAAAGGCCTTTATCCTTTCTACTGCTGCTGTCGGTGCAGCTGCCCCCCTAGATCAAGTAAAGCAATAGAAAAACTTAACTAACTGACCACGGGCAGAGGAAGAACAACACCCCCGGCAGTGTGATACCGGTGCGGTTAACCATCGTGGCTGCCCCCCCCCCGCGCTGGGCGCCACGCCCCCACAGGCAGCGTGTCACACCCCAGAGACGTACACCACGCCCCCGGGAGAAGCGCCAGCCCCGCCCCCGTCTGCTCTCCGCCCCCCCGGTGCCAGAGCATGAAGCTCCGCCACTGTAACTGACTGATCACATAAGTCCTGCCCCCCCCCCCACGACAAAAATCCTGGCTACACCCATGTATCTGTGCCCCATGGTTCATTACTGTATCTGACCATCCCTCAACACAGGTATAAACAAATCAGAGAAGAGGTTAATATGAGATAACATTCTCAAAATAACCCAAGGAACTGTAGAGGGAATCCAGACAAAGTTCAGCATTTTGCCTCTATGCTCTTTATTTTTATTCACTTGCAGCAACATTCATTTTTAATTGTATGGATAGTACTTAATCTACTACCCCTATTTCTGTTCTAACTAACTTGTAAATTGAATCTTATCTGCACAGTGTCTTCATTTCTAAATGCTGATTTTGTGAACATCTGTTTCAATCACAGTTGCAAAGCCATTACTTTTATGCGCCATACATATTTTAGATGGATTTACTGTTGACCTTTGTTGGGAAATTGAGTGTTTTTGTTGTTGCTAACATTTCTATAATTGATAATGTTGTTACTGCCACCGGGGTACTTTGTTCAAATGAAATACTGCAACTTGGCTTATCTTCTTGTTTAAACATATTTAATCAGATAAATATTATTTAACTTTTCCTGGCATTGAGACAAAATGTGTGATTAATCTCTTCAGTTTTAGATGCACAAATTTCCTCACTGTTCAGACAAGATGCCTGAGCTTTATTTTTGTAAGTTCACCACAAGGGTTTTTAAGGCAGATAATACAAACCAGAGTAAATTAGGGTCACTTAACCTCCACAGAGGATGAGATGGTTGGACAGTGTTCTCGAAGCTATGAACATGAGTCTGACCAAACTGTGGGAGGCAGTGGAAGACAGGAGTGCCTGGCGTGCTCTGGTCCATGGGGTCATGAAGAGTCGGACACGACTAAACGACTAAACAACAACAACAACAACCTCCACTTGCGACGCAGGTGGCACTGTGGGTTAAACCACTGAGCCTAGGGCTTGCCGATCAGAAGATCGGTGGTTCGAATCCCCACGACGGGGTGAGCTGCCGTTGCTTGGTCCCAGCTCCTGCCAACCTAGCAGTTTGAAAGCATGTCAAAGTGCAAGTAGATAAATAGGTACCGCTACAGCGGGAAGGTAAACGGTGTTTCCGTGTGCTGCTCTGGTTTGCCAGAAGCGGCTTTGTCATGCTGACCACATGACCTGTACGCCTGCTCCTTCGGCCAATAATGCGAGATGAGCGCCGCATCCCCAGAGTCGGTCACGACTGGACCTAATGGTCAGGGGTCCCTTTACCTTTTTAACCTCCACTTAAATCAGTATGACATGACTTACAACCTGATCCTGTGCAGATATAGGCACAGGATATCTAACTTTACATAATATTTCCCAACCCAAGCTATTCTTTCTGGATTATTCCAGATTATTTAACAAATTGAGATGAATGACTAGATATCTTTCTTTCCCTTTAGAGTAGAACCAAAAAAAGGCACAAACACACTTTCGCTATCAAACAGGTAATGGCACAAGATCCCAAAAAACATCTCAAATGGGGCAGAATGTAAAACGTTTGGTCAATTTATAGAGCATTCCTTGTGTTTTCTTCCTGCCAGATTCATTCTGGCATTGCAGCCCCTTATGCCAAGAGTCAGAGAAGAATCCTTGGGAAAGACCCTGATGTTGGGAAAGATTGAGGGCACTAGGAGAAGGGGACGTCAGAGGACAAGATGGTTGGACAGTGTTCTCGAAGCTACGGACATGAGTTTGACCAAACTGCAGGAGGCAGTGCAAGACAGGAGTGCCTGGCGTGCTATGGTCCATGGGGTCACGAAGAGTCGGACACGACTAAACGACTAAACAACAACAACAACATGCCATGAGTCAGTCCATGATGTTCGGGAAGATTCCTTGGTCTTCCAGGGAGGTTGAGGGGGCACAGAGGGAAGAACAGGAGAGGACCTGCCTCCCCTTCGCACACACCTTTGTAACACATTGTAGCACAGTTATAGGACATCTCAACACTAGAGCTGAACTGAGTATCTCTCATAATGTATGCTAGAAAATACGTATCCACTCCTCTAAAAAAGACCACTTTGCAGAATTTTGTCCATATATTCGCCACATTTTGTTTTTTGCGGCCATAATCTTGCGCCCACCCCCCAGGGATCCAAATGACAGGGATCGAAAAGCCAGAGGAATTGGTGCGGCATGCAAAATGATGGCCAGGCTGGAAACATACTTGGTGAATCTGCAAGATAGCAGTGTGTGTTAGCTATAAAAATGTAAAGCAAAGGTCCTTGCATTTCAAATGTTAGGTAGCACTCATAATGGATTTTAATTAAGATGTGTTTTTTGAAAATATTCAATTGTAATCAATCTAAACTATGAAAAAATGCCTTTCAATTAGCAGCAGGACATTTTAATGAGTCAGATAGAGAAAATGTTCACTTCTTTTCGACCCGTTGTATTATATTTTTATATACCGTAATCTTCACTTCCCCCCCCCCAACGTGGATGTACTGGTTTGTTCATTTGTTTTATTGCAAATTTGAATGCAAAATGTTTGTGTGCAAAATATAAAAGACTACAAAAAACACTGGGTTCAATAATAAGTCACAGATTTGCCTTTGACTTTTTAGACAAGAAAACTGATCCTACAAATGGAATCCACTTGCTAACATTTGGCCCAGTTAATAAAATATGTAGTTTACAATATGAAAAACATGCAAAGCGCAGCCTGGGAAAAAACCAAACATGTCTATTTACTGAGAGCCAGTGTGGTGTAGCGGTAGACTTGTAATCTGGGGAACCGGGTTTGCGTCTCCGCTCCTCCACATGCAGCTGCTGGGTGACCTTGGGCGAGTCACACTTCTTTGAAGTCTCTCAGCCCCACTCACCTCACAGAGTGTTTGTTGTGGGGGAGGAAGGGAAAGGAGACTCCTTCGGGTAGTGATAAAGCGGGATATCAAATCCAAACTATTCTTCTTCTTCTTCTTCTTCTTCTTCTTCTTCTTCTTCTTCTTCTTCTTCTTCTTCTTCTTCTTCTTCTTCTTCTTCTTCTTCTTCTTCTTCTTCCATTAAGACATTTTTTCTTTCAAAAGTCCAAAGAAGTTATTAACTGAAGTTCAATTTTTCTCTCCTCTAGAATAAGGATGTGTCTGCTTCTGTAAGGATGTCTGTGACCATCTGCTCTGAAATGTAGCAAGCAATTTATGTTTTCTGCAAAAGAGACACAAGTTGCTTGTTTGGTGTTTATGTCACTTTGTCACATTGCATCTTTGATAGGGCCATTGTAGCTAGAGGATGAGAGAGTCAAATTACTACTGCTTCAAGAGTACGCCTGGAGAGCAGGCGGCTGTCCAGTCGTGGACGACTCTGGGGCTGTGGCGCTCATCTCGCTTTACTGGCCGAGGGAGCCGGCGTACAGCTTCTGGGTCATGTGGCCAGCATGACTAAGCCGCTTCTGGTGAACCAGAGCAGCACATGGAAACACCGTTTACCTTCCTGCTGGAGCAGTACCTATTTATCTACTTGCACTTTGTGCTTTCGAACTGCTAGGTTGGCAGGAGCAGGGACCGAGCAACGGAGCTCACCCCGTTGCGGGGATTTGAACTGCCGACCTTCTCATCGGCAAGCCCAAGAGGCTCAGTGGTTTAGACCACAGTGCCACCTGCGTCTCATCCTCTTTTCATAGTGAGAAACTACGGTAATTCAGGGAGCAAGTAGGGCTAACCTAACAATCAGGCAGAATGAGGTGGCTGCCTCAGATGGTGGATGCCAGCCCACTAGAGGGCAGAGCTGTGTGCCATGCAGTGCCCAGTTGCTATCTGGGGCAGCAAAGGACCACATGACTCCAATCCTTTCACTGGCTACTGGTGATTTGCCAGGCCAGATTCAAGGTGTTGGTACTAGTATAAAAAGCCCTGTATGATCCGGTACCTAGGTACCTGAAGGAGCACCTTCTCAAGTATTGCTCCACCACCTGATCATTGGCATAAAGTGCAGATACCTTCCTTGTTGTGCTACCAATGACAGTTTCTAGCCAGGCAGTGCATTCTCTGTGATGCCCCCCCCCCAATTATGGAACTCCCTCCCAAAGGATGTCTGGTTGCCCACTTCACTGGAATATCAAGGAACCGTGTAAATTCTCTTTAAAAAAAAAGAAAAGAAAAAAGTTGCATTTAGGATGCAAGTAATATATTAGCTGACTCCTTTTTTTAATCTTGATTTGGCTGTATGTCCTAACTGCTGAGGGTTAGCAGTTTAGAAATTGAAATTTAGAAATTGAAGTGGACACGGAGCAATGGATTCAAGCTACAAGAAAAAAGATTCCACCTAAACATTAGGAAGAACTTCCTGACAGTGAGAGCTGTTCAGCAGTGGAACTTGCTGCCAAGGAGTGTGGTGGAGTCTCCTTCTTTGGAGGTCTTTAAGCAGAGGCTTGACAGCCATCTGTCAGTAAATGCTTTGATGGTGTTTCCTGCTTGGCAGGGGGTTGGACTGGATGGCCCTTGTGGTCTCTTCCAACTCTATAATTCTATGATTCTAATGCCACATGAAGTGATGTACATGGATGTGTGAACTGATCCAAAGGGCACAAGGGGGGGGGTCATAATGATGGTAGAAATGTTAAAACAGCCTGAAAGAATCGTTATTAAATGACTGACATGGAGAGATGAATCAAGAGGTAAGTCCAGCAAGGATGATGTTGCAGTGTTGAAAGTGGGCTTTGGCAATGTATGTGAAGTTCATTATCATGTTTTAAAATGATGGGAATGTTCCTGAAGCCATTCCATATGTCATACACATTGACATATGGGAAGAGTGTATTTATTTTTTTACATATGGTACTACCTAAGCTCTGCAAGCATACACAAGTCTTGCTGATACAAAATAACATGGAAAAACTAGAAAACATTATGTATTTTAAGTCAGGGAATTACTTCAGGGAATTACTTCCATAATGTAAAACCATGAAGTGGAAAACAATCATCCCCTGCAAATTATTTTATATTCAGCCCTCATATGACTTTATCTTCTGGGGAAGGTGATTGAGAGGGTCATGGCAGAACAACTGCAGACATTCCTAGATGAGACTGATTACCTGGATCCAGGGGCAAAACTAGGCTTTGTTCACCCTGGTCAAAGACCCAGTTTGGCAGCCCCCATGTGCATTTGCGCATGCACACACATAGCCTGGGAAACTCAATGGTGCCCCTCTGGAGGCTTCACCTGGGGTAGAAACCCTGGCTATCTGTAGCTCTGGCACTGCCTGAATCCATTCCTGCTTTGAGGACTGAATAAGCCTGGTGTTTGACCTTTATAAGGAGAAGAAAGGGGTGAGGGCAACACTGCTCCTTCCGCTTGAAGTCTCAGCAGCTTTTGATGCCTTTGACCATGACATACTCCTGGCCTGACTCTGCGGATGACTATCAGCGGCACTGTGTCATGGTGGCTCTGCTTCACAGCTTGCGGTACTCCTAGACCCATCTTTGCCACTAGACAACAAAGTGACCTCTGTGGCTAGGAATACCACCTACCAGTTTCGGTTGTGACCATTCCTGAACTGGGATAACCTGAACATAACAGTCCTTGTATTGGCATCCTCAAAACTTGATCACTACAACACACTTTCTGTGCGGCTGCCTGTGAGTCTAGTCCAGAACAACTGGTGCAGAGTGAAACAGCCAGACTTCTTGGAGGAGCAGATTATGAGCAACAGATTATTCCTTTGCCAAAAGAACTGCAATGGGGATGTAAGGTTAATTTGAGAATAGTTATAGTTTTAAAGGTGAATGGATTTTGGAAAAATGTGAAAATATGGAGGCTTATAGAGGGAGAAAAATTAGGCACGGGAAGATAAAATGGGAGTTTGATTTTTCAGTGATTTGAATATTAGATGAAAATGTTAATAATTGATTTATAAGTTGTATAAGATACAAAGGTGTATTTTTATAAAGTAAGAAACTGTTGCAGATGATAAAAAGGGATGAAAACCGGGGAAGGGGGGGGAGGGGAAGCCCACAAAATATGGTTTTACAATTATGAATGTAAGAAAAAATTTTCTGTTTTGTATTGTTTTTTTTCTCTTTTTTTTGCCTTTTCTTTTTTCTCTTTTTTCCTATTTCTATTTTTCTCTTTTTTTGGTATGACAATAGATGGTTGGATGGATGGCCTCCTGCGTACTGCCCTGGTTTGCTGGAGCTCCCTGGTGGCAGGGGGGGGCTTTGGGGTCAGGGGAGGGGGAGGAGGACAGAAATCCAAGCATAAAATGGACCATCTCTGACTGTTCACATACATGGGATACTTCTGTGGCAGGGGAGGACCCATGTGGGTGGGTAGGAAGGAGGTGGAAAAGGTGTTTATGTATGTACCGTTTTTTTCTTTTTTGTATTTTGTAAAATTAATAAAAAGTATGTTTAAAAAAAAAAAAGAACTGCAATGGTTGCCAATTTGCTACTGGGCCAGGTTCAAGGTTCTTGAGTTAATTCACAAAGTTCTAAACTGGTTCCAAAGTACCTTAAGGACCACTTGATTCCTTATGCTCAATTTTGATCACTGAGATCTTCAGACTTTTGATTATCTCCCATCTCCCAGAGACTTGGTTGGCCTTTACCAGGGACCGAGCCCTTCGTGTGATAGGCCTTGCCCTGTGGAACTCCCTGATAACAGAAGCTATCTTTTAAAAACTGTATTGTTCAGACAGGCCGTTGGAATTTATTTATTTTCAATAAATTATTATTCACCTCTTACTGATGCTTTTAGAAATACTGTCATTGGTGAGTTATATTTTAGACCACCTTGCTATAGTTCCTATTACAGTGGAGGTTTAAAGGTAAAGGTAAAGGGGCCCCTGACCATTAGGTCCAGTCGTGTCCAACTCTGGGGTTGCGGCGCTCATCTTGCTCTATAGGCCGAGGGAGCCAGCGTTTGTCCGCAGACAGCTTCCGGGTCATGTGGCCAGCATGACAAAGCTGCTTCTGGCGAACCAGAGCAGCACACGGAAACACCATTTACCTTCCCGCCGGAGCGGTCCCTATTTATCTACTTGCACTTTGATGTGCTTTCGAACTGCTAGGAGGGCAGGAGCTGGGACCGAGCAACAGGAGCTCACCCCGTTGCAGGGATTTGAACCGCCGACCTTCTGATCAGCAAGCCCTAGACTCTGTGATTTAACCCACAGTGCCACCTGGGAGGGGGAGGTTTATACATATTTAAATCAAGACACAAAATAAAGAAAGAGAGGGCGTACCCAGATGTGCTTTGACTGCACCCCCACCTGTGGTCAAGCACCATTGAGCACAGTGGCACTCACCTGTGAAGAAACATGCCTGAAAGTGCACTCTTGGACTCCGAGAGCTACATTTCGAACAGAAACACACTCCCACTAATTCAGGCACTGATAATCTTTAAAATAAAAATAAATCCCTGTAACCAATTTTTATGTTTTCCATGCCTCATCCCTCACACAGAAACACAAGGCTGCCTTTTTAATAAAGCCCAAATAATGATCCTGCTTTAAAGGACAAGGGCTAATCACTTCCTGCTTAGCATTCCAGCCACATGACAGTGGAGACAGAATAAATCAGGGAAAACAGCAAGATGCAGCGCAACTAATTTTCATGTAAAAAGGGGTGATTGCCTTAAAAAAAAAGAAAACACCACCATTGTGATGTTTTTTTATAAGGCCGTTAAAGCCCCAAACACCCTCGTCTATTGGTTTATGAATTATTAATTTTTTAAAAAAGCGAGAAACGAGGCTTTTCCCCCTCCCTCTAAAAAAAACCTCATCTGCTAAGCCACCGCAGACTGAAGTGCCTCACACTGATTCCTGATTTACATAGTCCCAGTTGGAAGCTAATGAAGACTGCTGAGCCACCTTTCAACATGCAGATAAACCTTCATGTATTTAAAAGCAGGGAATGCGCGCTTGTTGCTGGCAAATTATTCATCTAAGATCTGAAGTTTCTGACACCGCCTGCGTCAGATAAACTGTCACCCAAATTGCAAACTAATTAGTGATTCAAACATTTTCGAGCTGATTGATGACAGAATAATTTATGCTTGTTTCTCCGTTTCCAGCTGGCACAGGCTGCTGACTAGAGCCCTAATTAGCGAGAGTACATCAGTCATGTTCTGCCAAGGCAGCACATACAATTAAAAGGCAGTTTAAATGGAATATCACATTAAAAAGGCTGGTAGATGCAAATGTGAGGAAACAGCACTTTAGGAAGAAATGACAACAGAACCCCATAAACCAAAACAGACTAGAATAAGATCTTTTTAAAAAAAAAATGAAGAAGGAACTTTGCCTTACGCAGATTATTTAACCAAACCAAACAAGCAAAAAGGCAAAATGTGCATGGGGGATTTTGGAAAACATTCTCTCATTTTTATTATTCTGGGAAAATAACATTTTTTCCAAAAAATTGCCTAGGTGGTTTCAAGAGCCTAGTTTGGAAAGAGGACCCACCTTTTAGGCACCTTTCATCTTGTCGAAAAGAGGGAAGATTACCTTCTTTGCCTTCCCCTTCTACCTTCAAATCCCCACCCACATCTGCACCTCTTAATCCATACTTAAAGATGAAGAAACCGAGCCTGTACTTAGCTTCCTGCCAATGAGCTAGGGATTTGTACGGATTGCTTGCAAGACACAGATCCAAATAATCCAACATCTGGGTTTAGCAAAGCTTATCTTAATAGTCAAAGACTCAAAGCTAAGGTCGCAATCCCATACTCACTTACCAGGAAGTCTGCCCCAGTGAACTCAGCAGAGTTGCTTCTGAGTATGCATGCATAGGGTTTATTTATTTATTTATAAATAAAAGTATTTATATACCGCTAAATCAAAAAACATATCAAAGCAGATTAGAATATTAAAAAGTTAAAAAAACCATACAATAAAAGCATCAAAAAATGTGAAAGCAAAACAGCAGGCATTTAAAAGGAAGGTGCCCACTGAATCTCCAGTGGCAGAGAGTTCCACGGGACTGGTCAGATTACACAAAACACCCGGTTTCTCATTGTTGTCAAACAAGCCTCACCAATTTAGGGGAAAACCAAAGACGCTCCTGCAGAGAATCTCAGTGATTGAGCTGGTGGTATATTGGACCCAAGTTGTTCAGAGCTTTGCAAATTTGTTCTTAGTGAATTAATAGAACCTTGAACCTGTCTCGGTAGTAGATGAGCAGCCGGTGCAGCTGTTTTAACAATAGTGTCACATGTTCTTAGCCAGAAGTTTACATTAGCGATCTGGCTGCAGCATTGTGCAGCAGCTCGAGCTTCCAAACCAGACCCAGATTGTGCTGTGAATTATTATAATGAGTTTTTCTTTGGATCTAGCAGCTAAGGCTCAGCAAGGATTTGACTGTCTTACAAACTGCAGTGTACTTTGAGCAAGTATAGCTCTTGCACAGTGTACCTTCATTGCCAACAACACAACTGAAATCTCTCCCTCCCAGCCCCGCCAGAAAAGTTGGAATTGATCTGTTCGAAACCAAAGCCAGGAAAATAGATTTCAAAGCAGAGGAGTGCAATGTTTAAATAGCCACTATTTAAAACGTCTAGTGGATGTAGCCATCTAGATGGGTATTTGTTGTTGTTGTAAACTATAGTGTTGGTGTGGATATGGGGACTCACCTATTTTGGCAAAGAAAAAGCACTTTATATGCGTTATAACATTGGGACACCAGATGGTGCTGTGGAGTCCCGTCTTTCACCAATGTGATTTCCCGTTATGAAGTTTAGAACACATTTTCCTGAAACACTTTTTTGATGTGTCTAGATCCAGCCTTGGAAACCCCTGTTCACATTTCCATTCATTTACAAAGTACTTTCAGGGTTTCATAAAAGGGAAATATTCTAGCTGGTGATGGGCTGAATAATACAGCCACCTGTCCTTATGCCAGCTATCTCCACCACCTTCAATCTGAATTGCAGGTCAAAAGGCAAAGCAGCTGGAATTAATTTAATAGGTACAAATATGGTGATACAGATGACAAAGATGTGTTTCAAGGTCCGCAGCTGGTGCCATCTGAAATTTATGCACTTCAGTAGGTTCTGTTGGTACCCAGCGGGATGTTCAAAAGAAACTGAATTGTATGGAGGAGAACTTGAAAATGTAAATCCAGGCAGAATCAGTAACTTTTGCCAGGTACAGATTTACAACATTTGGTAACTTCGCGTCCAGAGGTGTGCCAAAAAGGCAGACAGTTGAGGGTGTTGATACTGTCATATGTTTTATAGAAGACTAGCTGGCCCTGCCACGCATTGCTGTGGGTTATTTGTGTGATTTCCCCTACCCTGTGCTGATCCATGACGTATCCCTATGATTCCCCCACTCCTTCCCTCACCCCTCCGGCTTATCCCTGTGATTCCCCCCTCATCCCCCTCCCTCATCCCTGTGAATCCCCCAACTCTGTACTGATCCATGAACTATTATGCCCTCTCTTATCCCCACCCCAGCTTATCCCTGTGATTTCCCCCCTCTCCTCCCCCTAACCCCCCCACTTACCCCTGTGATTTCCCTCCTCTCCTCCATCCAACCCCCCCAGGTTATCCCTGTGACCCATTCATTTTGCACACAATCATTCCCCCAATGCACGTGTTCTGTAAAATTTTGCACTGTCCCAACCCTGACTCCCCTACCCACGTGTGTTATGTGAAAAAACATTTATTCTACCCATAGGCATGGCCCTGTAAAAGGCCCATATTCAGTTGATTCTATACTGCTGCCTATTCAGCTCCCCCATCCCCCACCCAGGCAGGCCCCTAAATCCACTCAGCCTAGTCTGCAAATCCGAGGTGAGATACTGTGGAGAGGGCAGGTTTCATCCCTGTGTCTCTCTTCCCCCCCCCGTTTTGACCCATTACCTATCCCTGCCCCCTATTCACCCCACCCATCTCCCCCAGGCAGGCCCCTACCTCCACTTGGCAATGTTGGGCCTTGTTGCTGCAAAAGGCCTGTTTTCAGTTGGTTGCTGTGGAATTTTGTGATGTCATCTGTTGGCGCGGCTCTGCAGGCAGCAATAGGCGATTTGCCTTTCTATTGGATGCTGCTGGAGTCTTCAGAGCTTCTGCTGGTGACGTCTAATTTGGGCACCACTTTTTGTGTTTAATCATTATTTTAGGTATGAAAGGTTTGCTTTTTTGGAAAAAAAATTATGTGAGATCCCTCACTGATGGCCATGGAACGTTGTGGCCAAATTTATTACATTACAGTTCAGCGGTTACGGAGAAAGGCGTGTGCAATGCCTACATTTTTAGATAGATAGATAGATAGATGATAGATAGATAGATAGATATCCTAGTGGTGGGTGAAAGCCAGAAAAGAACAGGGTGTTATGCTGAAAAGAATCCTAAGGCCTTTCTGCACTTATTCATAGTGGTATAGTTGCTGTTGGATCTGACATGTTTTAGTGAATTGGGAGCTCATTGTCTGCACCTTTGTTATTAGAGAGTAAGGGCTCATCCAGACTTCCTTTTGTGCCTTGTTTCTGGACTCAGGTCCATGTTTTAAAATGCCGTCTCCAAGTGCTTAACTTTTTGCCCCAGCACTTCCTCTGTGAAAACCCACTCTCACGGAGAACCCAAACTTTCCTTTGTTCAGAGTCAGCATTTTTATTTTTGTTTTTTGGTTCTTGGTTTCCATAATCATCAAGGCCTCCGTTACCTTTTAGCACACCCATTTTGTAGAAATATTGAATACCACTCAGGAGAGAATTGGGGTGGGGTGGGGATTAGGACTTACTCCCAGATAAAGGTTTTGGCGGGGGAGGCATTGTTTCTGAACTCTACATTGCACTACAATGAAGCATCAGAATAGAAATTTAAAATGCACATTCTCCAACAATATTTTACGCTTCTACAGAAATGATAGACAAGGTACCAAAGCTTGGCACCTCACACTATTCTGTGTTTTATTACTTAAGTATTTACACCTCAGTTACACTCACTTGGCACACAGGTGTGTGCCTCTAGGGGCAACATTTGATTTGTCACTTTAGTAATAAGGCATGACAATAGCTATAAACTCATATATTTTTTTATTTACACTTGAACTCTAAAACTGCAAACCATCTTGTCCCATTGCATTTCTGATTGGTTCCTATCGGCATTGCAACAATTGAGCAGAGAACAAAGGAATCGCGTTCCCACCCGTGCAGACTAGGTGTTAAGTCTACAATGTAAGGCTCTTGTAATGTACACTGCATATTTGATGATACTAGTTCATCTTACTCCAATGTGACCTCTGTGTGGGGGAGGCTTTCATGAATATAAACTGCCTTGGGGTTCAAACCTTGTCTGCTAAGGTGTTTTTGAGATTATCTATAGAACATGACAGATGAGCCCTTGACTCTTACAACACTTAAGCACAGAACAAAGAGGAGTCACCATGCTAAACACAAATAGAATGCAAAGCGGAAAATGTGCTAAAGCACTCCAATTTGCTTCCAAGAGTGGTGAAGGCTGAAAGCTCATGTTATTCACACTCTTGCAAAATGACATATGAGTCTGTGATAGCAAAGTAGGTTAGGTGGTAGCTGTCTTTTTAAAGAATTCATTTAATAATTTATACCAGCAAATATATACCGACAGATACAATTTCAGCATACATTACCAGACTTGGATCTCCGGACTGCAAGAAGCTGATTGATGTGGGTGCTTAACCTCTTGCTATGAGTAGTTTCTGTCACATGTGGAGATATTTGCAAGACTAGGCCTGCCTCTGAGCATTGTGCATGAAGAAGACAAACAGAGAAACTTTTACCCACTAGTGCAACTCTGAATCCAAGAAGTCATCTTGACTGATTCACACCTTCATGTTTCTCGTCTACAACATCAGGTGACGGCTTGCATTTATGAATGGACCATTGCAGAGAGAATTTTGTGCATGCTCTCATTGTCTCATATGCAATACCTTTAAGTGAAGTCAGTTCACACATTCAGCTGTCAGTCAAGTGCACAGCAATCAGGAGATGAGAAAATGCAGCACCATTCAGACATGCTTCAATGTCACTTGATTTTCTGCAGTTGATTCCTGTCTGCTGAGAGTGTCAGTTGACTCCAATGAAAGGAAGATTCAGGGTCCGCTTATATGACCCATCTTAGCATTAAAACCCCTGAGCTATTTCAACCATGGTCTTTTCTACCAATTCATTGGAGAAGCAAATAAAAGGCTGAAGTAAGATGAGAGCTCACAACCTAGAAATATCACTTGCACTTTCTTGACGTGCCTCCCTTTCACAATAGCTCCATGATGAATGATCATATGGACAGCACCAGTTGTTTTCCTTGCTATTGTTGGACAGTGTTCACTGTTATGTAGAGAAACTGTGGGTGACTTGTGAATTACTGAAGGGAGCAGGGAAGTGGGGCTGAAACAACCTGGAATTTTATTTTCTGTACACAACAACCCTTGGATGATAACCTCTGAATCATGATTGTATCAGCAACTTCATTACTGGCTCCTATTGACATCTCAAACCACATTCTAACAATAGATATTGCAAATAATATTCTTTCATCCGCATAGTTCCACAAGCATTTTGATCCACAAAGGCCTGATGCCGTATCTGTCACCATGCTAGAACTCTACTTCCCTGTCATTACAGGTGTACTTTGTTCATACGCTTTATTTTTTGCCAGAGGTTAGAACAGCTACATTCACAAGGGGGTAGAGAAATGTATCTTGCAAAGCCGGTGAATTGTTAGCCTGGAGAACAGAAGACTCAAATACTTGCAGGGCTGTCATATAGAAGAGGGCAAAGTTTTGTTAATGGCCAACACAAAAACCCCTCCATGATTCTACTATTCAGTGGTAGTTAATGCCTCAAAAAAGCAACCAAACTAGGACATATATACACTAGTCACTAATCTGGGTTGTGCACACTGTTGCAAAAGACAGTGTATAAGGTTGCTTATTCTGCCCAACCCACAGAGATGCTAGTGGTGTTCATTAGTACCATTACAGGGGGAAGAGTTTGTGCAGGTGGTGGTGCCCCCAAAAGTACTGTACTTGTAAACATTATGGTGCAGTGATATTCCAGCTCTCACAATAGGGATACTATTTGCAGTGGGATTTCCATAACAAATGTAGCATATGCTCTACCCCAGGAGTGAGACTTATAAATAACGATTGCATATATTCAGCTTTTTTCCACCCCTTAATCATGTTTCCTTTGGGTTCCAAGCTAGTTGTATGCCCCTTTCTCTTTTCTTAAAACCTACATATCACCTTGCAATTCCTTATGCTTGTGATCATACTAGGTTTTTAGCCACTAAAGCCATAGCTGCCAAGTACCCCGTTTTCCCCGGGAAACCCCCCGTTTTTACTTACCTTTTCCCGGTGGTCCCCCGTATCACTTCGTCTCCTGTTTTTCTCCATTATTTTCTCCTGCCGGCGACCATCTTTTCCCTTTCTGATTTGCCCTTCTATGGGCACCAAAAATGGCCGCCGCTGGCTTCAAAAGTCGCATCTACGCATGTCCGGAAGTGCATAGACGCGACTTCCGGTGTCAGCAGTGGCCATTTTTGGTGCCCATAGATGGGCGGAGCGACACCGGAAGTTGCGTCGACACACTTCCTGACATGCGTACAAGTGACTTTCGAAGCCGGCGGCGGCCATTTTTGGTGCCCATAGAAGGGCAAACTTCTGGTCGACGCAACTTCTGGTGTCACACGGCTGCCGGTCCCGGATTCTGCAGTCCGGGACTTGGAAGGTAAGACTAAAGCAGCTCTAGAGATCATTTTTCCATACTGTTTTGAAAAGATCTAGACCGCAGGAATGTTGTGTACAGTGAGATGGTTGAAAGAACTACTTGTGCAGGGCAAGTTTAGCTACTTATGCAACTTATGTACCTTTTTTACTTCATGGTACAAAATTGTGAAATTAGAGCATACTGTAAGCATGGTTTTCAACCAGTGTGCTGTGGCACCCGGGGGTGCCTTGAAAGATGGTCAGAGGTGCCACAGGCACTCCCTCTTCTGATGCCCTCTCGCATCTCTGCCTCCCAAAGACTTGCACAGCTGTTTGTTGCAGCAGCCCTGGCTACAAGCTCCGCAGGCAAATGAATGGTGCCTCTAGGGCTGGCCAGGGGGTGCTGGTTGCCAGGAACTGAGGTGGCTCAGAGACCGGGGGGGGGGGCTGCAGCGGCTGCCTGGAGGACTCCCAAGGAGAAGGGAGAGGAGGCTGAGGGAACACTCCACAAAGGAAGGTGTTTGAAAAAGGGTGAGAGGCTGCCAGCTCAGCAGGCAAAGGGTGACCTATCTGGGCTCCTGAGCCCCACGGGGGTGCTGCAGAAAGAATGTAGTTGGTCGAGGGAGCTGGGGACTCATAAAGGCTGAAAACCTCTGCTGTCAGCCAAAATAGATACATGAGATCAGCTTATGATGCACTGCATCCTTTTCTTTTTCTATGAAAGGTGAAGGATGGTTTGTTTTACTCCTGCTGGTCCCAAGTGGCTGATCAACACATTGATCCACACATATCTACCACATCCACGGAAAGTAACAGCTCAGTAAAGACAGGATTTTGGAATTCCCAGTGGCTGCTAAAACATCTAATGTGCAATGTAAATACAGCAGGTACTGACAGTTTGTCTTCATAACATAACAGTTGTGTGCAGCATCACTTCCCAAGTGGGGAACATACAGAAGCTTGACTGCTCAGCATTGCAGCTCTTCTTGATTGTAAATAAAGGCGACTATAAGCATCCTTTGCAAGATATGGGGCCACCTTGCTGTGTTCTTTACAAGTTCCCTTTAGCAGTTAGGTATGGTCTAGCTGGCAAAAAAAGATGTTCCGATGGTTTGGGGGATTGATGGTGGTAAAGAACTAGCAATGTCTGTCTAGAGACCTCTTTATCCAAACTGCAACACAATGGATCAACATTGCTGTGGCAACAAGTACCGTCTGGAGGAAAAGAGCCGTACCACACAAAAATAAAATATAAAGTCTTTGTTGTCAGGCCACATTTTAATGTATATACTGTATATTATAAATGAGGCTTTTCCCCAGAAGCTGCCTTCCCTTCCCCACCCAAAAAGGTATGTTCCTAGGTGTGTGATATGAGTTGGCAACCTGCGGTTGGAGACAAATTGGTAGAAGTTGCTCCCCTCTTCTGTGAATGGCAGAGCTACTTAGAATCCAGTCCTCTATACTATAGTCTTCTGGCATCCTGTGGCAGTTCGTCGCAGGACAGTTCCACACAGACATCTTCTACCATGGGAGCCATTCTCCACAGTGCAAGTATTATTATTGCATTCTATTTGTCCACCCCAAATCCATGTGGGTGGGGCTTTCGCATCCAATCATTGCTAAGATGAGGAAGTATTCATTCAAGAAATATTCATACAATTAGCCACATTCAGGTCATTTGGTCTTTTTTTTATAAAATTAATGGGCTTTTAAAAAAATATGAACCTAACATTCATAAGCTTGGGGTGGGATCCCAGTGCAGAGGCATAATCATTATGCGCTTTTCCTGGATTGTTCCCAAGCTATTTGGAGGCGGGGCAGCACAGAGGCAGTATCGCTGCCATCATTATTATTCCACTTCTCCTGATTGTTCTAAAGCCTTTCTTTGGGGGGTGGGGAGAGAGGTGGACACGCATTTCAGAGAATTCCTTATTATTTACTTTTACTTTTGCCTGGCCCCCAGCAGGGGCTGTTCCCAAGATGTTTGGGCAGAAGGGAGCACAGTGCAAAAGGCAGAAGTGTTGCTATCATCTCATACACCCCAAATTTTGACATAGTCACATTTATTCAGGTGAATGATAAATAAGGGAGTCCGTCAAGGCTGTATACTAGCTCCCTACCTCTTTAACTTATATATAAGCGACATGAGTAAATCCCTAATCGAGTCGCTCGTCAATATTCATGCCCCCCGCCTTGCGGACTGTTGCTGCCCACTGCTTCTGTATGCAGACGATGCAGTAATTCTTTCCTACTCTCGAGTTGGCCTAAACAGAGCATTGAAGATTTTTGTTTCCTATTGTCAAACCAATCAGTTAATCATTAACCATTCTAAATCCAAAATAATGATTTTCTCCAGAAGCCGAAAACAATATAAGTGGAAGCTCGATGGAACATCAGTGAAACAAGTTTCCAAATTTCAATATTTAGGTATATATTTTTCAACAAAGCTTGAGATGGAAAGCACAAATTCAATATCTTCTTAATAAGGCTAAAACTGTGTCCCACACACTTCTCCAGTTTTATTTCACAGATGGGGCCCTGCATGTGCCTTCGGGGCTGAAGGTGTTTAATGTGAGAGTAGCTGCCATATTTGCACTTTGGGCTGCCTTGGCAAAATTTTCCCCTCTTGAGACCCTCCAAAATCAATTTTTACGCCGCCTTTTGAAACTTCCCTCACGTGTGAGTAACGCGGCTATACGTCTGGAACTGAGGATCCCCTCGCTAGAGACACTTCTGTGGAAACGGGTTTTCAACTACTGGCTAACACTCTGACACAGATTACCTAATTATTATCTAGCCCAATGTTTATGGCGCGATGAATTCACCAGTCCCTGGGCCAGCAAGATCCATGCCAAGCTTTTGCTTTTTGGAATCTCCCCCCTAGAATCTTTAAATTTTGATCTTACCACAGCTAAAAATTTTAATCAGAGATTGGATGATACAGAATTGCAATGTAATCTTATGTTGGGTGGGGGGTTCGTGAGGGGTTTGCCTTGGCACATGGGTGTTACTTCCGCACAGCATGTTCCAGCTTATTTATCATCCCTCTCTATTGCCAGCCATCGTTTGTGTTTATTAAAGCGTGGTTCAATGTTTTCCCCTCCAAAGTCCTACTTCACAGATTCTCTAAGGGCCAAGTCTTGGTTCTATATTCCTGTGATAACCAGTCGATGGAATCCCTTCAGCACATAGTGTTTTTATGCCCTCTGTATAGTGCTGTCCAGAAAAACCTATTGAGTCCATTAGTCCAAAAATTCTCTGGACTTCCAGTGGAGACTCATCTTGCCCTATTATTGAAAGATACTGATTTGTTTGTAACCTTGCAAGTGGCAAGATTGCTAACTTCTGTTCTGTCCTATAAGAGGCGAAAAGGATTGTTACATGAATCCTGAAAGCTTTTACCATATCGTTTTCCCTAATTTTATATTATCTGTAATTATTATATTTTTAGTTCTATATTTATTTTTATTAATTGTAAAGCAAGTATGTTCGCCATGCCTATTTTTATGTGTATATGAGCTTAAAGCTGAAATAAATCATTCATTCAGGTGAATGAATGGAGACTTTGTAAAGGGCTTGTGCAGACCATAAATTTGCCACTAGTCCATCTTCCCATTTCTCACAGTGGACGACCAGATGCCTCTAGCAAACCCACAAGCACGAAATGAGAGCAATGGTCCTCTCCCACTGTTTTTCCTCAGTGTTCAGAAAGGCAGGTTGCCTTTGATACATCATGACTCTAGTCTTACCGTCCACAATAAGTTTGTCTAATTCCCTTTTAAAACCAACTGTCTGCTATTTAGTCTTCTCCCTGGGTATCTCCTGCCGCAAGTGCTATTTGTGTACCATTTCCCCCCAGTTCATTTTCCTGCTTAGACTTTTCTGCAGCAGATCCACCCCCTTCTAGAACACGTACAAACGCACACCATTAAATCATTTCTCAGCCAGATGAGAGACACTTTACTGACAGATAATAATCCATCTGTCAGTAAAGAAATGTGTTCTGTTTTTATATGCAAAATTGCATGGTGGGACTTAAGGTTATGCTTTCCTCTGATGTTTAGGAACTGGATGTGTACAAAACTCAACCACTGGTGCTTTTTTTTCTTTAAGCCTTTTAAATTTCAACCAGCATGACCTTTAAACAGTGTTTTTGCCAAGCTCAGCCTTGTGCTGCCAACCTCTGTGACTGTTTTGTTTTGAAGTAAGTGCTTTTCTCAGTGTTTTGCTACTAAACTCTCTCTCTCTCTCCTTCCCCCTGGTTCGCTAAACAAACAGAAACAAATAAAAACACATCATAATTAAAACAAGATGATAGTGTGTATTACCTTTCCAGCTCAATTGGCTCCAGTGCTTGGCATCATTTAATTTTCCCATTAGCTGACTTGTCTCGTTTTCAGCTTTTTTAATTATTATTAACATTCACTCTTAACTGGGCATATTAAGACTTGTAATGAAGTGTGGGGCTAATGGGCAACTAGTCTGTACCCTGCAAAGGAATGAAAGGGGCCTGTCCATCAGAATTTGCAGTGCACATTGCTGCACTGGAGGTTGGCCGAGGTTATTCATTCATTCATTTTAAAAGGACCATTTCAATGGTAAGCGATCGGCTCTTTCTGCTAAGACAGGATAAGAAATGCAAGAGCCTATCAGTACAAAGAGAAGCAGCTGCCCCATGTGGCAAAACCTGAGATTTGTAAAGGGGAGCATGGATTTTGAAGGATGGCTGTGTTTTGGTTTATGGAAAGTGAAAATTGGGCATATTTGCAGTTAAATGCAAACTGAATTGAACGTCTCTCCTGTCCTGAGGTAAACCCATGTGGACTGGGAATAGATAAGAATACCATTGAACTAGATTAGCCTTGTGAGCTACTGTAAGGCCTTAAGGTGACAGTGTAAGCCACTTTGTGAAGACTTTTTGACTTTAAGATATAAATCTATATATAAATAAAAATGTAAATGTTCGTTCGTGCAGAATCTTAAATCTCCGAAAGTTCTTCACCGATTGCTTTGAAATTTTGACACAATGTTGCATTTGAATACATGCGCGTTTTATATACCTATATTATATAGATGGCACACCTGTGACAGGTAAAAACATGCTTTTTTGAAAAAACAGCGCCATCTGTTGGACGTCAAAGCAACACACACTATACTAAATATTTTACTCCCAAGATGCCTTGGGGCACGGGGTGGCGTCCTTCTGGTGTGAGCGCACAGAGGCTGCTGGGAGCGGCTGGCCGGCAGCTCCTTCTGGGAGGGCAGGGGCCAGATCCTGCCCCTTCGCCACCACTGCCTCACCTCTCCCTGCCACCCTCACCATGTCTGCCTTGGAGAAGCAGCTGCAGCTGGGCCGCCTGCCCCCTCAGCCGCCGGGACCACCGGGGGAAGTGGCCAGGCCCTCCCCAAGATGCGCATGGGGTATGCGAGGGGGAGAGAGAGGGGGTTGGGTGGCAGGTGACATCACATGGCGGGGGAACCAGAGAGAGGGGTTGTCAGGTTTCACTGCCTCTTGCCCCTCTCAGCCAGCCTTCCTGACTATGGCAGGACTGGTCGAGAAAGGCAAAAGTGGCTTTTGCTTTTGCAAAACTAGACAAAACAAATGGTAGAACTGCCACCACTTCCCTGTTCCCACCAAGCACCCCTAAGGGAGGGACCAAGGAAGGAATCCCCTGCCTTTTACCAGGCTGCACAGCTCTCAGTCTCTTTATCAAGATGCAGGCAGAAATTCAACAGGTAAGGTTTTTTTCAGTTGCAACCTCTGGCTCACTTTACCGTGACCCAGACAGAAGTTCAATCAATGTGGTAAGTGACTAAGTGGCTAGGAAGCAAGTTTAGCTTTCCCCTCAACAAAGTCCCCCAAAAAGCAGAAAAGCAGAAATCCTTTTCCAGGATTTATTTTAAAACAAGACAGCTTAAAACAGTGCACATTTCTTTAAAAGTTACAAACATAAAATAAAAATGGTATTTAGTATTTCTATCTAGGTACATACGAACCATTAGCATTTCAGAAGCACAACAGGAGATCAGAAGTTGGTTTCGAAAAGGCAAAGTGCCCACAGGCACCTCGCCGTGGCAAACAGCATGATGTGATGTTGCTCTGGCAAAGTTGCAAAGTGCGAATTCTACATCTCAAAGCCAGGTATCTTTATTCTAAATTACCACGAGGGGTTCTGATCGGCAGCCTATCCATGACGGGCTCCAATTTAAAATCACCAATAATAATGTGGCAACTATAACTCAGGGTCCACACACAGCTGTCCATGTTTTGACTCCCATGATGAACCTTGAAATAGCAGAGGGAAACTCCCAATTTTCTCATGTCCCATGGACACGTACCAGGCACTTTGAGGTGGAGAGGTGGCGTGATCCCAGCCCATTCCCCACCCTCCGCACAGATTCTCCATGTGTAAATCAGCGCTAATCAGATAACAGCTCTGGCCTTTTTTACAGCCTAGGCAATTAAATCACCCTCTTAGAGACAGGATTTTTTTGGGGGGGAAGGTCATTTTAAAGAAGCCAGCTTGCTTTTCTAGAAAAACATGGAGTTTCTTCCTTTCCCATAATGCCACACTGTGACATGAACCAGCATTTAATATTTGGTGTTCTTGAATACACGACAGGGGAATCGTGATGTCATGTGGCTGGGGGGGATGGGGGTGCTGAACGGAGGAGGGGCATGGCTTTGGGGAGGATGAATGGGGCGGGGTGGGGTTTGCCCACGGTTTATTTTAGGGGTGGGGGATGTTCCAGAACACGCGTGGGTGGAGGAGTCTGCAAATTGAAGGGGGACTCTGAAGCTGGGGGGGGAGGGGCGCTCTCTGCTTTCAATGGAAGCTTGGTATGTGTGTCTTTATCAACAAAAGCTCACGGCCAATCTTTGAAATTGTACGGTTCCATCTAGACACGGATTAGTTTTCACATGGACAATTCTATGTTGCGTGTTGCAGAGTCGGCAAACCAGACAATCTCTATATCTCCACAGACAATGGAACAACAAAAAATATTGTATACCCACAACCATTGTGAAATTAAACATATTAGAAACGTATGCTTTCCCTTTTCTTTCTTTTCCATTTAACAGACTGAGCCACAGCAACGCGTGGCCGGGTACAGCTAGTATCTAAATAAAGTAGAAATTCTAATACCTGAGCCTTGCTGCTAGCAGGCGTAGAGTTGAGCAGAAGGTGCCCCTCTAATGATGGGATGGTGGGGAAGGCTGCACCACAGTACAAGCCCCTGCTTTGGTGGTAGCCTTTTTAAGACCCCAAGACAGAGTATGGGCCAAGGTCAGAAAAGAGCTGCCCAAAGCGTTGCTAGGTCCTAAGCTGCCTACTTGCTGGCAAGGCTCTTGACCTGGGTGTAATAGATGGTGGGCAGGTAAAGAACCTCTTGCTCCCTCCCTTCCATGCCTGCCAGTCTGGGTAGGCCAGTCATGCAGGGGGCTATCAAGCAGGCCACCACCCCACCCACTTATGTTCCCTCTAGCCCAGATGGGACTGCTTTCTAGGCATTCAAAACTGGATGCAGAGGTAGCATCCAATTGACCTGTCCCTCTCTGGAGACCAGGTTACTTTGCCATTCTCGGTCAATCCCTGCTCATACACACATATAGCACGGGCAAAAATGACTAGGCATATGAGAAGTTGGAAAACCCTGAGAGGTTTGGCACAAATGCACCCAAGATCAAATTTTATAAAGTTTATAAAGACTTTTTTAAAAGAAAAAAAAAGGAAGAGGAAATATAAAAGTGGCAGAATGTTGCTTCAAGGTAATAGCAAAATGAATATTTTAGTTAAACCCTAGATATCCTATTATGACAGTTAAGTCCAGTTGTGAACGCCTCTGGAGTTGCGGCACTTATCACGCCGATGTTTGTTCGCAGTCAGTTTTTCTGGGTCATGTGGCCAACATGACTAAGCCGCTTCTGGTGAAACCAGAGCAGCGCATGGAAACGCCATTTACCTTCCCGCCAGTACCTATTTATCTACTTGCACTTTGACGTGCTTTCGAACTGCTAGGTTGGCAGGAGCTGGGACCGAGCAACGGGAGCTCACCCCATTGCAGGGATTCGAACAGCTGACCTTCTGATCGGCAAGCCTTAGGCTCAGTGGTACTTACAAACAGGCTTCTGGTCTCCTCACCTGTAGCAGTATAGATGGTCAGTTTGGGGATGTTGAGGGTTAAAGTACTGTGTGGCAACAGTCCACTTAGAAGAGTTTTGGCCCAGGATGGTCTTGACCAACAGCCGTGATTATCCAGACCAAATAATGGCGGTTGGAGTGTATGTGTTGTCCTGAAAGGGTGGGAAAGGATGACAGGCCCAGCTGGGTGTTAAGTCATTTCTGGGGTGGAGAGGGCAATGGCTGCTCCTATGTAAACTATGAGGGCAGCCATATTTTATAAAACTGCAGCATCCTTGTAATTATCTTGCAGAGAGAAGCATTCAAATATGCAACCTCCACCACATTTAGTACAAAAAAGTATAGACCAGGAAGGGATATTCCCCATATTTTATTTGCTGAGGTCACTAAAACCTAGAGTTTATCAGACAAAGTAATGAACCATTTGTCATTTGAGTTCCATTTTCCCCACTAGGAGGCCAGTACAAATGAATTTGGAAATCTTTTAACTCGTATGATGAAGTTGCCACAAATATCAGAAGCATGCACTATGTGTACATGAATTATTGCAAAGGTAGCTTTGGTTACTGCAGCCAAAGATATAATTCTGACTACACAAGATTGTGGTGTTGGATTACTGTGAAGTTGGATAATGAGCATATCAGTTCATTCGGAGTATAGCTCAGAGTAATTGCACCTAAAGAGAAAATCATTTCATTTCTCCTTTCTGGATTTCCACTGACACATTTGTATTTAAATGTCAAACCAGTGAAGGGGAGGAGGGCATTGATTTTAAATCAGGCACAGCGACCAACTTTGAACTGGCAGAGCATAAAACAAGCAAGGCAGAAGGCCAGTTTGCTCACCTTCTCTACCACCCGCAGCCAGCATGATCAAGGCCTTCGAGGCTTAATATTGCAATCATAAAATTCATCAACACCACATAAACTAATATGATGATGCTTCACAGCTTGGGATCGGCTTTCTTCATGCAGCTCAATGGGAAATCAGTTCATGATTGTGTGTTGAGAACTACTGGTGGCACAAATTCTTCCCCACTCATGCTCTAGGAAGAATAGATATGCTCAATTCCTCAGCATTTCACTGCTACAATGATAATAACTCAAAATCATTCTGTATGAAAACTAGTGGGGAGAAAGGCTTTTTCTTTTTCACCAAAATCTAGGCTCGAGTCTAGAATTCTGTAAAATTCAAGGTCCACCTGGCATTTACATAGTATCCTATGTGAAAATTTTCCCCTAAGCTATTCAATCTCATTGTAGCTGTTAACGAAGGGTGTCAGAAAATTCAGAAGAAACTGGAAATAGAAGAAAAATTGCCCATGTTTGCTTATTCATCTCATATTTGGAACAGAAACCATTCTAGTGAATACCAATTGTATTCACCATTGTTATACTGTTTTCAGTCTGAAAACAACACATAATTGATAGCAAACCCCCGCCCCCCCATTTAAATTGTGTGTGTTTTGCATTGATATGAGTGGCCTTTTCACTGACATGAATGGTATGAAAATAATGACATCATTATGTTAAATATGTAAATTGCATAAATTATATAAATAATTATGTCAATTGTGTAAAACAGCAGACAGCGAGACAAGTAGCTAGTATTTAGTGGAAACAAAACTATAACTAAGCAGAAACAGCGCTGACCATGGCGAACACACGGAACAAAAATGGCTGCCTCCTTGTATCCCCTACCTGCCACCCTGCTTTTGCTTGCTGATTTTTACTCTCTGCTCTGTTTGCTCCTAATCCCATGTGAGGTTCTTGAATATTGTATACTTTTTTAGTATTTTTATTATATTGTTTTATCTTGGGACCTTCCCTTCCAATAACACTTTGTTATGGATCAGCGTATAAAAATACAAATGTGCAATAATGAATGGAAAGTGAAGCTAATATAAAGCAATTGCTGATTTTTGCCCTGAAAGGGTCGTGTTGAAATAACTTTTCAGTTCAGTTTGAGATAATCCTCACACTCCCAAATGTCCACAAATATTTGTATCTTTAAATATTCCATCCTAGCTACTACATTGAGTACTGCTTATTACATGGATTGGCTATCCTCATATTGAGAGTTTCCTTGTTTCCAACAGGATTTTCCCAGGATTATATAGTGGAGACTTGGAAATGCTATGCAGTTCTAAGTTTAAGCACTAACTACAGGGAGGCTGGTTTTTGTGGAATCCTCATATAACTTGGCTGACCCTTCATTAATGGCCTTGACCACATTTTGAGGCAATGAATCACCTAATTATATGGTTTGTGAAGAAGTACTTCCCCATTTTCCCCCTAAACTTTATGCTAATTAGATTATTGAATTACTCCTAACATCAAGAGGCGTGTGTGTGAGAGAGATCTTTCTGTCCTCAGAACAACCATCATTCAACTGACAAAATGTTCATCTAGGAGACAGAAGTTCAAAACTGGCTCCGAAACACAAAGTTGTTTTCAATTAATTTCATGATCTCTGGATGCACTTTTTTTGGTCATATGATGTACATCCTTGATGTGCTCCTGAAAAATACAGACTTGTCACCCAGGTAAACTTGATAACCCCTTCAAATATATCATGTTGTTTGCAGACTTTGCAAAGTTGACCATTTCCAACACTTTCTATGACTCCCCTGCACTTTGGATCAAACTAAGTAAATATAAATGTAATCTACGAGGAACTTAGGGCACTGTTAAGCCGCATTGAGGTAGATGAAAAATGGGAGCCACTGTCACTCAGCATTTGAGGGGAAATGACATATTATTAGCACAATGAGGGGGGAGCCTTTGGCTACAGCTCTGCTTGTCATTCTGACTTGAAAGGACATAATGAACACACTGAACACTTCCCTTATCAAGATGCTGAGTGACATCTGCTGAACACAATTTCCAGAATCAAAATCGACAAGTGTCTTACCTAGTATTTGCTACAATTGGGCAATTATGATTCACTCCTCTAGCGTTCCACTCAGTGTTCTTCCATACATCAGCCAGTGCCAGTTGGGACAAAGTCAAACTACAGTAAGGCATGAGTGTATCAGGCATATATCAGATAGCTTTGGTGAGGCCGTTTCAGAAAATTAACATTCAGCCAGGTGATGTGTTTCTAACAAAAATCACAAGATCCTCTGTAAGTGAATCCAGCTCCACAGACTTCCAGTGATCTGCCCACCCACATAATGAAACTGATGTTTTAGTTCTCTGTATACCAAATTGACGGAAAATTGTAGATACAGTTCATACATCCTTTCTATTGTGGTTCTTTTAACTGAGGCTTAAATAAATAAGTAGAATACATATATCCACCAGGACCCTTTTTTGTTAATTTTGTCATCCCAGTCATTACTTAAAGCTGACTTTCAGAGGGCAGTGTGTATTTGCAGGTCGAGTTCATCAAACATCCATCGTTCAATACTGTGGCAGCTGGTCACAGGCACACGCGCTCCCCTCTTGTTTGGTTTTCTGATAGAACCTGTCAAGTATTGCTTGACTGTAACTGAATTTGTCACTCTATCAGCAAGGTTATATCTCTTCATGCCATCAAACAAAAACAATAAAAGAAATATAAAGATACATACATTTCGAGACTTGATTATGAGGCAGCTAATAATGCAAACAAGTGGGATTTAGCCAATCGCGAACAAAGGAACCGGACTTGACTTAATGACTATTTTCTTTGGGCTTTATAAGCCCCAGGATCACTGGTTTACAAGATCGTCTTGTAAAAGCCATACATCTTCTACAATGGCACAGAGATCACAGTTGTGTTTTAGTAACTTGGATTCCTCCTTTTCTCTTCCCTCCTTTAGGGTTGCCAACCAGCAAAATCTTTGAGCTTTTTTTTTTTTCTTTAGGAAACCACCAAGATCGTTCAGCCTTTTTTAAAGAAACCCACCAACACTGTTGATTTTAAAATAGTGATTTTAAGTTTTTGGAGCTGTTTCCGCTGCTTTTCCCATCACATTGCCGTACATCCGGGGTTTCCCTGACATTTTGCCAATTCTGCAAAATTCCCCCCTAACACCCGAAAACCAGGACATGTCAGGAATTTTCCTGACATATGGTAAGCCTACTCCTTCCTTCCTTCCTTCCTTCCTTCCTTCCTTCCTTCCTTCCTTCCTTCCTTCCTTCCTTCCTTCCTTGTAGTGCAAGATGTCACTCACCCTGACCAAAGAAAGCTAAGTTCCAGTCCAAGCCATGCTTACCTGGGAGTAAGCCTCATTGAATTTGATCAGACTTATTTCTGAGCAGGCATGACTAGGATTTCCACATAAATATGTATTAGTTGTGACTAACATATTCCATTGATTTTAAGTTAAGTGTAATTGATTTACTCCAGATTGAGGTCAGTCAGTTAACTCTTGGAAGATGGGTGCTAGGTTAGCACACAGCTTGGAAGTGGAACTGAGCACTGAATCTGCTGAGGGAGCACACTCTTGCCTTTGGTTCTAATTATACTGAGTTTAAGGAAATAATAAAGCAAAGTTTGTTAAAGGAAATATATACTTGATAGGAAATACTCTAGATTTAACTCAAGTGGAGATATAGAGAGCCATGCCTGTTCTCAGCAAGAATGTGAGGAGGAGGAAGAAAATAACAAAAGCAGCCATCAGTATCAGTCTAGCAGCAGAAAGAAGACCCTCACAGGTTAAAGGAGTCTAGGAAGTCTGGAGGTTCCATTCTCTACCTATTTTATTCTATGCACACCCACCAGTCTTCAATAAATGGCGAGTTGCATTTCAGCACTTCCAACATAAACTACATTTCTTATCATGAAGGAAAAGTGAAGTTTGTCTGTGTCACGGTCTGGTTGGCGGGAAGTAGCCAGAGGCAAGATGGCAGAGTGGAAGCAGGAACGGGAGTCCAGGTGGCGTGGGACTGCGGGTCAAGCAGCAGGAAGTCACAGGGTTGAAGAACCGAAGGTCGGGAAGCAGGGTGTCACAAAGGCGAAGGTCTGAAGGTCGAAGAACAAGGCGTTGGCAAGCAAAGGTCCAAGGGTCGAGGAGCAAGGCGAAGGATCAAGTAACAGGAGGCCACATGCAACAAGGCAGGGATCACGTTGCTGTGGCCAAGAGCTGAAGGGAAATGCTGAGCTTTTATCCCTCCCAACTCTTGACACCAGGTGCAGTGAGTTATCAAGTGGCCTCACCTGAGTGGCCAATCCTTGCTTCTCCAACACAAGCTGAGGCAGGCCCCAGTCCTGCAAAGCACTACAGGCCCCAGAGCCTGACTCCTGCCCATACTCCTGACAGTCTGATATAACAAGCTAATTTTTCCTCTAGTTGTTCTTACTACCAGTTTCGAAACATGATTTTAACCAGCCTAGAAAGCATTTGGAGGTGATGACTGACGGAAGGATTAAGCATTCCCTGCCACCTGTCCTACCTCCATACTAGGGATCCATGAAATTGGGAATCTCTGCATTTTGCCTAGAATCTACTGGGCAACCTGTGATCTGCCAGGTGTTCCTAAACTACAACTCCCATCACCCTGACCATTGGTCATGCTGGCTGAGGTTGATGGGAGTTTACAATTTCTAGAGGGTTGCAGCTCCCACCAGTTCTTGTCACCTCTCACAAATATTAAGTGGAGCCAGAATATAGAGAATAACTGAGACAGTACAACTTTCCATCATGGGCAGACAATCACAAAACTGCTCTTGCACAATAGATGTCCGTGCTGTGACACCATTCAAATGTGATGAAGTGTTTTCTGCATTTAATATAAATCAGCTACTGTCATCAATGACTGAATAACACTTCAGAGTACATTGTAAATCACAATATACAGTACCTTCTAGAGCTGCAGGTGCGATTCTATCATGAGAAGGAAGGGTTTCATTCTTATTTATACTCAAACCTATCACATGCTTTAGTTGTGTAAAAAGAACATTACAGTAGGTGTAATTTAAAACTACTTTAAGATAGAAATGTATAAAGATATCTTGGTGTAAAATTAGGCTTGCAGTATTTTGGACCGGGAATACTTTTATCCTTCTACTATGAAAGAAAAGAATTCCTGTCAAATCCACGTGACAGAGTGAGCTCCTGTTGCTCTGTCCCAGCTTCTGCCAACCTAGCAGTTTGAAAGCACACCAGTGCAAGTAAATAGCACAGTTGCGGCAGGAAGGTAAATGGTGTTTCTATGTGCGCTCTGGCGCTCGTCACGGTGTTCTGCTGCGCCGGAAGTGGTTTAGTCCTGCTGGCCACATGACCCGGAAAGCTGTCTTCAGACAAACGCCAGCTCCCTCGGCCTGAAGTGAGATGAGCGCCGCAACCCCATAGTTGCCTTTGACTGGACTTAACAGTCCAGGGGTCCTTTAACTTTACCTTACAAAGAAAAGGAAGCAAATGAAGTTTGGAACTAGGAGTAATTTGAGGCATCTACATGAGAGAGAGCATGTAAGCTCTTCATTATGCAACCAAAAGAGGACGCTTTGGAATGATTATCTGAAATGTAGCTAAGAAGCAGACATCCTGTCAGAGAAATTAAATAAATAAGATTATTACCTTTTACAGAGTCAAAGATAATAAAGGCAATCTAGAATAATCACACTTGACCTAATTCAAAAGTGAAAACAAAATGGCAAATAAGAGTCAGAAAAAAATATGGCTGATATTCCCCACTCTCGCCACAAATACCAGCTTTTGCAACTAGTACTGTAAACTGAAACTATTCTGCAAAGATGCTATTAAATCATAGCTGCCAAGTTTTCCCTTTTCTCGTGAGGAAGCCTATTCAGCATAAGGGAAAATCCCTGTAAAAAAGGGATAACTTGGCAGCTATGTATTAAATATGAATCTTTTATTCTGTTCAAAATGTAGGATGCTTGAAAGCTTTTCTCCCAAGTGTGCAACAGATAAAGAAGGGTCACAGCCATGGGTGTAGCCAGGATTTTTGTGGGGGTGGGGCAGGACCCCAGATTTGTATTGATTTGTATTGATTTTACTCGTTTAGGGGGCAGTTGCCCCCTGCCCCCCCCCCCGGCTATGCCCATGGTCACAGCTCACTGGCATGCAGAAGGACTCTGGGTCAATTCCAGATAGTACTGGGAAATGCCTGAAGAACCACCACCAGTATCTATGGGTAATGCAAGATGGACCAATGGTCTCAGGCGATAAAAAGGCAAGTTACCTGTATGCCATTTGGTAAGCATTTTTTTTTCAGGGAGTTTGGCATTGTGAAAGAAGGGCTGCTGGACCTAATGGAAAACTGAGGAGGAGATAAAGGGGACGTGAGGACAGAAAATAGTGTACAAAGATAAGAATACAGAAAAGAGAAGAGGCTGTACCGTATGAAAAAAACCATGCCACCTAGGACACCTATTCTGATGGAGCTATCTAGAGAAGGCTATTCCAGAAATAGGTGCAATATAAGTGTAATAAATAATCATTATTTGTTATTATTCTGTCAGCCTCAGAAGCTGTGCTCTCAAAGCTCAAGAGACTCCAATGAAGAAGCAAAGTGAACAGCATTAAAAAAAAGAGACATCTCTATGGAGCAAGAATGTTATTGTAGCATAGCTGAGGACTCTGTATCAGAAGCTGAAAGTAATTCTCTCACTGTCAACCTGCAGAATTCCAATTACAGGATCAGATTTAAATACAATCCTGTTGAGTCTATTGTCGGAAGTATATCTGCTACATTGTGGGAGTCAATGATGGCTTTGCGATATTGTAATATGTGCCATAATAACCATTTCTGCTCTGCCTTGCGCTGTATGCACAGAAACTAATCTGCTCCCGTTTGATCTCTTTAAGAACAATTCCTGTCTGTGTGGAGAAAGGAGAAGAAATTCACCTCCTGTAACTGAGACATGAAAGCAAAAGTGTGTGGGTTTTTACAAGCTCTGGACTGCATTTTATTTTTGAACATTCAAGGCTCCAGCTAGTGATATCTCCGAGTTAGATTGTGATAAGAGCTGACTGTGCCACTAAAGCATTTTCATGACCTAGAAATTACCTCAGGTTTAAGAGCTGGTATAGCCTACTCGGCAAGAGATTCTGAAGGGGAAGTATGCCTACAAGAGACATCCAGGGCATTTTTTTTTATCAACTCTTTAGGCTTTCGGTGTCTCGTGGTATCATATGTGAACAATCAAATCAGTTCTGATTTGAACGCTGTCACTTGGATTAGGGTTTATCTATCGCATGGTAGCACTGAGTTAGCAGGCTGCGGAGATGAATAGGAGTACTGATTGCTGAACTGACAGCCTTGAAGATGAGTAGCGTTATTTTATCACATCCTTCTTTGCAGCATGTGCCGGTGGGTTTCAGCTGTCATATTTTTGAAAATTATCAAGCTTCAGAGTTAAGCCACAGCGCTGGGATCCTCAGTGCGCAGGCATCTCTCTGGTGTTAGCAAGCCTGTTTTTTCCTTGCTTTTCTTTTGTTAAATTATATAGCTATGGATTAATTTGACTCAAGCAATGTAATTGTTTTCTTTCTTTCTACCCCCCCCCAAAGCATAATGCACAGCATGCTTAAAACTGTTGAGCCATTCTTAACCCTCCAATTTCACCAATTTGGCAAGCTTGACATCAGTGTTTTTGCAGTGCTACAGGGGACATTTGACGAGATATTTGAAATTCACCTAATTAAACAAACCAGTTTCTGGGTAATATGAAGTGTACATGTTGTTCCTTCCACTGCTTTTTAAAAAGAGCAAGTCCACATTACTGGCAGAAGTAGTACTTAGGAAACAGTTAACCTGCTACACCTCACCAGGTCTCTATTTAAGCTCTGCTCACACGACATAACAAGTCTGTACAGAATAGCAGCAGTGCTCTGTGTTTCCATCAAATCTATACATGCCACATCTAGAAAAAAAAAGGTCATCTTGATCTACGTGAGCTGCTTGGGGTCTCAAAACAGGGAAGCTTGGTGCCACTTGTGGCATGTTATAGGACAAGCACGTCCAGCTTCCAAGAGACTGCGATCTACTCCCACTATAAAAAAAAACTTGCAGTGATCTACCCATGGGGGGGATGGGACGACCAGCAATCAACCAGTAGATCATGGTTGACCTGCTGGACATCCCTGTTATAGGGAGAAGGAACCACTAGAATGCTATCTGTTGCACTTGGGCACCACCAGCCCAGCTGGATGGAAGGATGAATTGCTGTGTGCTGACTTAGTCATTATGGGATATTGGAGCATTAGGAGGTTTTACCTAGCCCTACAAAGCCAGGTTCTCCAGCCTGATGCTGATGAACTTATATTTAGAGATGTTCAAGTTTCTGTTCACCTTTCTGCTGCCCACTCGAAACTAGTTGTATCTTTCTCACGCCACCTCCATTCCAAAAAGGTGATCAGCTTCCAACCTGGGTTCAAGGAGAACCTATACTGGGAGAGAGAAAGAGGTAATGTGCATGGACCATGCCCACCCTTCTGGATTGACTTGCCTGTGTTGGAAATTAAAGGCAACAAATAGGCTTAATGCAATGATTCCAGAAAGTCTTGGGAGATTTCCACTACATTTCATGGTATTTTATATTATGGGGCCTCAAACAGTTATATCCTTCCTCCCATGGTATTTAACATCTCAATCAGATGTGGATGAAGTTGTGCATCCCCTTCTGGACATATTACACAAGACTAGCTGCATCTGAGGCCAGGACATTTACTTTCCTCTCCCAAGCGCTTGTGGCTATATAAGCAGCAAATAAGTAATAACAACCCACAGGAATGCAGGAAACTGCCTTACACTGCACCAGACCATTGCTCCATCTACCTCAGTACTATCTACCCTGACTGGCAGTGGATCTCGCCTAGCCCTACCTGGAGATGTTGGGGATTCAACCTGGGAACTTCTTCATGCAAACAATTTTTCTACCATTCAACTACAGCCTTTCAAATCTTCATTCAAAGCATCCAAACACTTTGAGGATGTGACTTGCCATGGGAATTTACAATTCATGGATACACAGTTGGCATAGCTGCCAAGTCTCCCGTATTCTCTGGGAAATCCCCGTTTTTCCAGCTGTTCTTAGTTGAAAAAACGGATTTTTTTTGTTTCCCCCCGGTTTATTCTGGCGCGGCGGCCATTTTGGAACTGGGCGGAGCATGCTCAGAAGCGACTTTTGATGCTGCTCTGCCCAGTTCCAAAATGGTTGCAGTGCGACTTCTGGCGTGGTGGCCATTTTGGAACTGGGCAAAGCAGCATCAAAAGTCACTTCTGAGCATGCTCCGCCCTGTTCCAAAATGGCGGCAGCGCTACTTCCGGTCTGCTACTTATTTCTCGGACAGCAACTTGGCAGGTATGCACGGTTGGCTGTATAAGGGTAATGTGCACCCTGAATAATAACGGATAATGGAACTTAGCCAGTAGCATCTGGGGGTCACTGGAGCATATTTCTCAGCCACTATCAGAGGCACTGCCTCAGGTCATATTCAAGTATATTATGGCTCACACTTTAGGTGTACAGACTAGAACAGTAGAACTACCGGTAGCCCCAGGTTGCTACCAAATCCAGAAAAGATGGATTAAAACCAACATGTAATATTAGGTGCCATCAGGAATCTACTAGTTTCCCATATTGGTAGCAGATGTTGTGGTTGCCCATTGTTTACTGAATTCTGAATCTTCAAAACACTGACGTGGTGATAATTATTTGAAATTTCGCACACCCTACCACCCTTTTGCTCAGCATAAATGAATTTCAAAATGTATTCGGACACATTCGAAATGAATAAAATATACAGCTGAAAAAACACATGTAACTTTAAATAAAGCTTTTATTTCTAACCAATTCGCACTCCAGGCTTTCTCTTCCAGTGCCTAAAAAGACAATTCCCAACCCTGTGCCCCTATGTTTCTTGTGAAAAGAAAATGAAATGCAAGAGAGGGGGAAATTGGTTTCCATGCTTTTAAAAAATGAAATAAAACCAAGCTTGTACAAATACCAGGACCAACCCACCTTGGATCTAGGAAATCTTTCCCTTTTCTTCTTTTCAGCAACCCACAAGTGAGGCTGTGTTGTATCATACAGTGCCTGCTGAAAAATCTAGCCATGTCTTTGCTTCTTCTCTGCCCCCCCCCAAATAAAAATGCCCAGAGGCTAATGACTCCATCTGTCTTGATTTCCTCTTTTGTAGATGGCAATTAAATTTTCCCCATAGGAAAAGAGGTTATTTCAGCCTCCACTCCACCCCCCCCCTCCCCAGTCTTCGAATTAGGTCTCGCAGATGCTTCTATGACAGTGGATCAAATGTCATGATATTTCCTACTTGAAAGGGCAGAGCAGCAGAGGACCTCAGAATCGCACTCAAATTCAATTGAGGCTTTTGGAAAACAAATTTCTCAGTGTGTGCGCATGCGTGCTTTTATTTTATTTTTTAGGGATTCGTTTTCACAAACTAGTTTGCCATCTTCTGGCAAACCAGTTATAGGAAGCACTTGCCCCCCAAATAAAGTTTGAAATCTGGGGGAATTTGTGTTTCTGAAAGCAATCAGTCCATGCATGGATGACCAAGGACAGATAGTGGAGAGTCAGGCAGCTACTGATGACAGAGATCCCCCGTTTTGAAGAAAAATAGCATGTGTGTGAGTGGGACTATTCAACTTGATCACTGCTACCCATAAAGATGCCTAGGGCTGCAAGCCTAAGCATGATTACTAAAGTGTGACCCTCACTGAATGCAGCGGACTTCCTTCTGGGTAAATGTGCATATGATTGTAACATAGATATCACTTGCTTAAAGCTGGTAGGTGGAAGATGAGTAGGGCTTCATCTAGGCATCCCCTCCCTGATGTTCCTCAGCCCCAGTTCAGGTGCTGGGATAGTTGGGGACAAAAGATACGGTGGGGGTGGGTCAGGGGGCTCAATCTGTTTTTTTTAAGGGGTTTCAACTTATCCGTGTACTAGGCAGGTAAAGATACAGACAATTGCTGCCAGTCTTCAGATTTACAGGAAATATTGGTTGTTGTTGAAAGCAACAGACAAAGACTGCTATGAAGAACATGCAACACAGAACTCTGATCTTGCAGAGGACCTGAGCAAAGATGAATGGGGAAGTGACTGTTGCTTGCTTTGTTACAATCTGTTATAATTCTCTAGTGCATTAAAATGTTTCTTTAATTCACCTAAATAATATCATCCCCAATCAATAAAAGCTATTCTTATATTCTCTCTGTGAGATTCTCTCTCTCTCTCTCTCTCTCTCTCTCTCTCTCTCTCTCTCTCTCTCTCTGTGTGTGTGTGTGTGTGAGAGAGAGAGAGAGAGCGAGAGCGAGAGCATGTGTACACACAGAGAGAGCTATAAATCCTAGAAAATATTACATTTGAAAAACTAGCCTAACCTTTAACTATAGGATTGCAAATAGTAATCCTATAATAACTGTCCTTTTATTTTTCACTATCCTTTTCCCACCCAGGCACAGAAAGAGAAATTATGGCCTTTAGCAGACTTTTAAATTGAAGGGATATGGATGCTGAATGTTCATTCCCTGTTAGATATAACCACATTGTATTATTTATATCTTGCTGTCATCTATTACAACACATATGATCCTATCTGGAAGTCTTTTGAGAGAAGGTGCAGGGAATTTTGAACACATATTAAATTAGTACAGGAAAGGAAATTCAGTAAAGCTGAAAACCTGAACTCAGATCTACTAGGAATTCCCTTTAAACTTTGAAATTTATATGCATATCCATATATGAATTGTAAGTAGCCACACTAACAATATTATTCTACTGTTCTAGGAATGCTATGGTGAATTTGTTTAGCCAGGCCTTCACAATATGATTTTTTTATCTTTAAACCAGTCAGTTTAAAGGTTAATTTTTAATTTAATTCAAATTTAATTTAACCTTTAAAATTTAATTTTAAAGTTTTATAGCTGTTTTTAGATTGAGTTTATTGTATTTTATATGTTGTAAACAGTCTTGTTTTAGAAATTTTCTAATACATAACAAATAAATAACAGGAAGGCATGCACATTTTCAAAGGCATTATTTCAGTTGTTGGGTTTTATCAAATGCCCACCTCAGCTTTTCTTTGAACGAAACAGGGAAAGTCCTTTTGCAGTGCAATCCTGTATGTTTCTATGCAGAAGCAAGTGCCAATAAGTTCTGTGGGGCTTACTCCCAGGTAAGTGGGTACAGGATTGCAGCCTTAATTTAAGAATTTATATCTGTGGTGAAAGGACTAGGGAGGAATTGTCATGTTCCACATTCCTTGTCCTTGATGCATACTCTTTTTTTGAAAGAACCACTGGTCTGTTCCACAAAAGACTGAGTTCTGACAATCTAGTATGATTGTTGAGAAAGTTGTATCATTTGCATTAAAAGAGCATGCACATTGGGGAAAATTCACTGTCAGGCTAAGGTGATCCTTCTGTCAGGATAAGCATTTTGGTTTGCCAGACAGAATGATCCCCACTCCTCCTCCTGCACATGCTGTTCTGGGGGGTTCTCTTGACCCACCACAGCCAATCTGAGGGAGAAAGGGGGCGCTCACCCACTGGGTGGGGAATGGGGAGTGCGGAGCTGGGCTTTGTGCTCGGCCTCCTTCTCTCAGTATGTGTGGGCAGGATGTGTGTGGGGGGGGGGCAATCTTTGCCCTTGCTTGTCCCAGCCCCATCCTGGCTCCTGGGTGGAAGCTGGGATGAGCACTGGTGAAGATTGCTGTCACTCGTCCAAGGTCCATCCCAGCTCCTGGGCTATCAAGCGGGGGCTGGGGCATGCAAAGGGCCTGGTGGGGAGGGGAATATCAGCCCCCTCAATATTGGAGGTACTGGGCCCCCTTCTTCGAAATATTGAGGAGGCTGAAGCCCCTTGCAACCCCTAACCCCTATACCTGGCGCTCCTGCTGCTCTTGTAGGTTGCCTAATCCTGACAAGACTTCATCTATAGCTATATTCTCATTTGTTCCCCCTCCTTTCCATGTCACTAGGTGAAGTCAGTCTTTCTGACAACACTGAATCTCTCTCTCTCTCTCTCTCTCTCTCTCTCTCTCTCTCTCTCTCTCTCTCCAAGAGCCTTGTATCCAGGAGGCAGTCCTTTCTAACCTCTGGCGGTTTCTTTCTACATATCCACACAGGTGGAGCACACCTGATTCTGTAGCTTCCTAGTCCACTGTCCTCAGCTGAAACAACAAACAGTCCTGCATAATATTAAATGCTAACAAATTTATTCTGTCATGAACCATCTTTCACCAGTCTGGTGTCCTCCAGCCATTTTTGGCTACATCTCCAGTCAGCCCCTGCCATTGTAACCATAGACCAGGTTGAAGGCTTACCTTCCAAGTCCCGGACTGCAGAATCCGGGACCGGCAGCCGTGTGACACCGGAAGTTGTGTCGACGTAACTTCCGGTGTCGCTTTGCCCTTCTACGGGCACCAAAAATGGCCGCCGGCTTCGAAAGTTGCTTGTACGCATGTCAGGAAGTGCGTCGACACAACTTCTGGTGTCGCTCCGCCCATCTATGGGCACCAAAAATGGCCGCCGACACCGGAAGTCGCGTCTATGCACTTCCGGACATGCATAGATGCAACTTTTGAAGCTAGCGGCGGCCATTTTTGGTGCCCATAGAAGGGCAAATCGGAAAGAAAAAAAATGGCCGTCGGCAGGAGAAAATAACGGAGAAAAATGGGAGACAAAGTGATATGGGAGACCACCGGGAAAAGGTAAGTAAAAACGGGGGTTTCCTGGGGAATACGGGATACTTGGCAGCTATGGGTGAAGGAGAAACTTTGCTGCAGACTTAAACCATCTACTGGATGTAGAAGGACCAGGGCAGTCTTATACATCCGCTTTGCACAACTGAAGTACAGATAGGTGCAAGGATATATGGTTTTCCTCTTGCAACTACTGTCATAGTTAAAATAGCTGTTCAAACAGACATTGTCATTCCAACAACAATATATTTCCCCCTTTAAATTATAATAGTTTTGCCTGTGCTGTTTCAGTGCTGAAATGTTTTACCGTGCTTAGATTTTGATGAGGAAAGAGAAGCAAAAGACTGTGTGAGTTGAACTTCATAGCTGTTGTTACTGAGCATATTTCTTAAAGATGTGAAGTTGCCGATGAGAAAAGCCCCCCCCTAGTCAGACGGAAGGAGCTCTGGACGCGTTCGGAGGATTTATGAGCTGTGACGCACTTTAAATTGGAGCAGCGACCTGAAGCTAAGTTCAGCTATAGGGCAAGGAGATCCATTAATTTACCAAGAGTTCATGGTTGGATGTTTGGGTCTCCTGCCTGAAAAAGCTGTAAATTCTATAAAGATAAATAAATCGTAAATCTTCATGGCTATGAGAGAAAATGAAAGTGATTTGAGCCTTTCAAGATGGCGCTGCTACTTCGTCGCAACAGGGAGCTCCACTAAGAAGATTTATGGGGAGGCTGGACTGATTAACTCACACAGGAGAAAGAACATTTGTGAAACTTCGTTTGATATTTATCTCAGCAGCTGGAACAATCGGATGAAAGTGGAAAACACCTATGTGACTGTAAGGGGAAGATTTGGAATATCATGAGCTTGGAGGACGATTTGAACTTTAGAAATAAGACGGCAGTGGACAGTTGCGAGGAATTCCCAATTTCTTGAAGCATGGGAATCCAAAAATAAATTATTCAGATGATTTGGCATAACATTCGGTTTGATTGATATATATATGTGTATAATTTGAAATATTGAATGTGATATAATTGGTTTTAATTGGAAAATTAATAAAAATATTTAAAAAAAAAAAAAAAAAGATTTTGATGAGGAATGCACTACACTGAATCTCTCTCTCTCTCTCTCTCTCTCTCTCTCTCTCTCTCTCTCTCTCTCTCTCTCTCTCTCTCTCCCCCCCCCCAAGAGTCTTGTATCCAGGAGGCAGTCCTTTCTAACCTTGTTCTTTATGCAGGGGCAAGATTAACTCACATATATAAAATAAAAACTATTGAGCTATTTTAATACTTTTCCTGTCATGCATTCAGGACCCTCTAAAGTTGTCACCAGCTACTGTTTCATTTAATTCCCTGGCCTTCAGGGTAATGTAAGAAAATTGAAGAGATTAGGAGCTCTCTCGTTCCTGTTCAATGCATTTGTGTTGCAGTAAATTGGTACCAACCTTCAATCTCATGGTCAGGGCTCTCCAGGGTCCTTCCACTGATATGACAACCCAGTCAGCTTGATAAACGATGCACAGCCCCTCCAGTAGGATGGAGAAGTGGGGGGGGGGGAAGAGAGGCTTCACTCCCTGAATTCGCAATTGTCTCTCCCGTACTAGCGAGGAAGAAACACTTCACTCTCTTCTGGCACTCAGTGACCGCTGCATTATGTTTAACTTTATCATGATAATTAAAAGATACAATATTCCTAATTGATTAATTCATGTACTGTGACAGATATAAAACATGACCTGTGGTGAATGAGAGGGAGGGGGAAACTTGCCATCTGGAAAATAGCTCTTTAAATGTGGTATTCTCTCTCTCTCTTCCACCCCCCCCCACCTGTCTCATGAGGGGCAAACCCAGCCACCTTTACCGCCAGATTACAGCATCGCTTTAGCCCTCCTTGGGCTAAACAATAACAAGAACAAGAACTGAAGGTCCAGACTGTGCCACCACACCACCAACATCCCATTGGAGTTTGGCCATCTGCACTCCTCTTCCAACCTTCAGGTAAAGGTCTGCAGGGAGATTCCAGCCACATTCAGCTTCAGCGATGTAGAAAAATTGGGGTTTGGCTTTTGCAGCTCAACTCCCCAAGGGACCGAGTCCCCTAAGCCCACGATCGGTCAAAGATGGATGGATGGATGGAGGCAGGATTCAAAGAAAGCAAGGCAGATCTTTATTTTTCTGTTGCAACTGAGTTCTCTTTCCTCCTTGCAAGGAGGTAGGAGAGCTAAAGAGCAAAGAAAAAAACATCTCTTTTTAAAGGTTTGCACAATTCAAAGTGTTGGTGCTGACCTTTAAAGCCCTAAATGGCCTCGGTCCAGTATACCTGAAGGAGCGTCTCCACCCCCATCATTCTGCCCAGACACTGAGGTCCAGTACCGAGGGCCTTCTGGGGTTCCCTCGTTGCGAGAAGCCAAGTTTCAGGGAACTAGGCAGAGGGCCTTCTCGGTGGTGGCGCCCGCCCTGTGGAACGCCCTCCCAACAGATGTCAAAGAGGAAAACAACTACCAGACTTTTAGAAGACATCTGAAGGCAGCCCTGTTCAGGAGGCTTTTAATGTTTCATAGATTACTGTAAAATAAAAAAAATTCCTTCACTAGCACCTTAAAGACCAACTAAGTTTTTATTTTGGTATGAGCTTTCGTGTGCATGCACACGAAAGCTCATACCAAAATAAAAACTTAGTTGGTTTTTAAGGTGCTACTGAAGGAATTTTTTTATTTTACTTCGACCCAGACCAACACGGCTACCTACCTGTAACCATAGATTACTGTGTTTTGTTTTTCTGTTGGAAGCTGCCCAGAGTGGCTGGGGAGACCCAGCCAGATGGGCGGGGTATAAATAATAAATTATTATTATTATTATTATTATTATTATTATTATTATTATTATTATGGCCCTTTACAAAGGTCAGAAATTACATCTCACTTAAAGTGGGGTTACTGTGGCTCAGGCAGGTTGAGGTATGACATTCCTGAGGATAAGCAAATTTGACTAGGTAGTTCCAGACAAAGTTTATACAAAACATTTGCATTTGATAAGACAATCAGGATGCCCAGTAGCCATCCCTCAGTAGAGTATTTGGAGAAACAATGGTAATTAACACAAAGGAGGTCCACAGATTTGGGAGAGAGATCCCTTCCAATCAGAAATCAGTGGCACTTCCCCTGATTGCTGTCTGACTCCCACAATGGGAAGAGGTAAGAATTATACAGTTATAAACAATTTTATACATTGTTCCTTAGGGAAATTCAGGTTTTCCTTCTTTTAACAGGCTAGTACATACTGAGAGAAGTTTCTCCAATATATTTCCTAGGTTGGTATTACATATCAGGCAGGAACAGTGGAATAATATAAGAGCATGAACTAAGATGTGAAGGAACAATTCAGAAAATTTTAACCTTGTGAAAATCATCTGCAATTTGTGGAGAAATGACCCAAACACGGTCATTTCAATTTAATTCAGGGGCAAAAATAATGATCTACGGATATAATTTGCTGATTCTGTTATATTCATAAACCACCATTAAAAAGGTGACATATAAAACTAATAAATATAATAAAGAATAGGGAGGGGCTTGCAAATATGTAAATAAAAGAGAGCTAAGCACACTCACTTGATGTAGGTCAGTTACAAAGCTGATACAGAAGTAGATCAAACCTTATATTGATAGTCTTGTCACTTATAAACATAGTAACACAGATTTGTAGAATCCAGCCCTGACCATTTTACTTGACATTGGGCAAGGATCCCTTGTTAAAATTAATAATGATTTCATGCAGTGGCAAGAAAGCAAATGGATAATTTGTTTAACCTTTCCTCATCTGTTAACCAAGCAACACATGCCCTAAAATAATTAATCTCCATGGAAGATGAATGGAATGAGTAAAGACAGCTGGGGGAACAGAATAGCTAGGGATAATGATGGCATTGATCCTCAGGAAAAAAAAGGCACAGAGGTGCTTCTGGAAATCCATAACATACACTGCCAATTTTGAACTTTGTAACATTGGTGCATGGGAAAGCAGAATACTAAACCTTGGTCAGTCAAAAATGCAGGAGAGCAAATGTGGAGAGAGAGAGAGAGAGAGAGAGAGAGAGAGAGAGAGAGAGAGAGAGAGAGAGAGAGAGAGAGAGAGAGATTTTGTGATTTTGTGATTTTGTGTTATTTATTAATATTATTATTAGAATTAACCTCCTTGTGCCTCTGGCTCAGACAACACAGGGCTTGCTGGTAAATCCAGTGGGGTGAGTTAAGGACAAATGGAGCAACCCAACCCTGCGTTTTCCTGCTTTAGTAAGCTTGTTACAGCCTTAGGGCAAGCATTTCAATGCACTATGTGCTTGTCACTTGCCTGAAACAACTACTTATAATTGCAAGTTGATTTTTAGGTTATTATGAAAGGATTCCCAGAACAATTTTTTAAATGAGCATAAGGAAAGGGGAGGAGGCTGGGGAACTATTAATCGGGGATGTAATTAGAAGTTATCTCTCTAAACCAATGCAAAGACTCCACTTGCCTGGCAAATTTAGATGACAGAAATTCACTAGCTGGATACACCGCAGACCAAGAACAGTTCGTGAGAATCTGCCCCTTGTGGGTGGAATTTCAGGCAATTATACTAACTGACTTTATGGCAAGTTTGGTGCCCTGTGATGGCTTGAAATTGCACTAAGGATGGCCTGGATCTCAGCCTTGCCCATTTTATTATGCACATGTTAATTTCTCATTAGCTTGCCTTTCCTTTTATCTCCCAGTGACAGGGAATGTTCTGTCAGTTTTTGAAAGATTGTGTAGGAGCTAAAAGGTTGCTGAAATGTTTAATTGCAGTTGTCAACTAAAGCTTGAGAGGGTTTCCAAGCCTCCACCCAAAATTCCACACAGCGAAGGGTCACAACAAGAAAATTTTCCATATGCATGTGGGTGCAGGAGAGTGTGCACATGTGTGCGTCATTCTTGAAGAACAAGCATAACTATGGAGCATCCATTATACATTATCCAGAGGTGTCTATGTGTGTGTCTACATTCCAGTCGCACAGACTAGACAAATCAAATAAATAGCATGACTAATTTACATTAATTAATATCAATGGGGCTACTCTGTTTGTGTGTGTGCGCGCACACACACACAGCAGATATAAACTTTCTATTCCCATCGTCTCAGGTCTATTTCTCATACCCATATTTCTGAGCAAGCCTAAGTTGACACACTGTCCCATCATGTCCTGAAATGCCTTAGAAAGGTGCATTGTAGTGGTTAGACTCTTTAACTGTTACTTGACTCGTTTGTTGATCGCTGGGCAAAGCCTACTTCACAGGCAGGCTATAAAGCCAGAATAGGTTGGTGGGGAGAAATTGCCACATGTGTATGCCTTGGAGGAAATGCTGGCTATCAATAATATACAATAAACAGGTGTGTTATGCCACAACCTGGGTGTAAATGGAACCACTCCAAGGCCAAATTAATAAGTGTGACTAACCCCAGGAAATATATACTGAGGTATTGAAAGAATGCAAAGAGAAAACAGGTTTCTCAGAACTACTTGAAGCAACTAGCCCCCTGGGCTACCACATGATCCCTTGTCAATCCCAGCCTGTACCCTGAACAGCAATCTGATACATAAAACAAGCAGGTTCCCATAACTTATCTCCAAGACATGAAAAGCTTCACCAACCACATCTTAGAGTGCCAAGATGCTGTCACAAGCACAGGAGAGGGCCAGAAAAGAAGACCACAAGTCTAGCCACAGAATGGAATCTGCCTTTCATTCACACACAATTTCCCAGCAGTTAAGCTGAATACATACTGGGCAATACTAAAATGATCAAGTATATTTTTATACCCCAAATTGTTCTTTTGTTTCCCTCACTCAGCTGCTAAACATAACAAGGAAACCATATATTACACAAATTACACATTTCTTATTGGTCAGGAAGCAAATAAGTCATTCAGAGACAAATCTCTCTAGTTATTCATGAGGCAGTTTGAGATGACAAAGACAGAGTAAATCGAGCAATCTCTCATTATATTTATTACACAGTCTTTGTGCTAATGAACAACAAGAGGCTTTGCAGAAACAGTGGCTCCAGTTTGGAATGATTCAGCACGTTCACAGGCCATTTTTCTCAAACCTATGAATGACATATACTTGTTTTCCTGTTTGCTTGCTCCTCTGTTTCAAGAACAAATTGGATGGGTCAAAAGTAATGTCAAGAGTCTGGCTAAGCAGTTTTTCAATAATTTCATAGAATTTTACTGGAATACAGCCCATAGATTCTACAGCATTGGAGAATTGTATTCAATATGATACCCTTCTGATGTTGAGGTCTACAACTCCCATCAGTCCAAGCCAGTACGTTGTCTAATAGCCAGGGATGATGAGGTAAAAGGTAAAAAAGGTAAAGGACCCCTGGACGGTTAAGGCGACTATGGGGTTTTGGCACTCATCTCGCTTTCAGGCCGAGGAAGCCAGCGTTTGTCCACAGACAGCTTTCCCTGTTCATGTGGCCAGCATGACTAAACCATGGGACACCGTGACAGAATCCAGAGCGCACAGAAACGCTGCTTACCTTCCTGCCATAGTGGTACCTATTTATCTACTTGCACTGGTGTGCTTTCGAACTGCTAGAACCACCGATCTTCTGATGGGCAAGGCTCAGTGGTTTAGACCACAGTGCCACCCACTGCAGTCCACAATGTTTGGAAGACACCACGTTGGCTATGCCATGCATGTAAACTGTTAAGCAGAAGACAGATCTGTAATAGAATTAAGAGTGAATTCAATTCACTCCTGTTGCATTTTGTACTAGCTAAAGGCCTGTACAGCTTGATGTGCAGAAAAGAAGGAAAGAGGGGTCTAATCCTTTCCTGATCTCTGTTCCTCAAGCAGAGAAACTAGTTAGCCTTCTCCCATCACACACACCCCCGGGTTACAGGGAGAAGAGTAACCCCTTGTTACAACAGCTTTGCTGACAACTGGTCCATTTTTGTGCACAAAGTACTGGTTATAACCAACAACCTTGGGTCGGGTCCAGGCTATGTGAAGGGCCCCATGTCCCTATATGAATTTGCCCAGGCATTAACATCTGCTGGGTAGGCCTTTCTCTTAATCCTGCCACCTTCCCAGGCAGGGTTGGTGAGGACATGAGACACGGTCTTCTCCATGGCTGCTCCTAGGGTTGCCAGACTCAATAGAGGACAGGACTTCTGTGCCTTTAATTGCCCTGCTCTCTTTTGAGTCTGGAAACCTTAAAGAGAAACCAGCAGACCCTTTGTTTAATTTCCAAGCAAAGGGTCTGCTGGGTTCTCTTTAAGGTTTCCAGACTCAAAAGAGAGCAGGGCAAATAAAGGCACAGAAGTCCTGTCCTCTGTTGAGTCTGGGAACACTAGCTGCTCCCAGATTGTGGAACTCCCTTTCATGAGAGGCTAAGCTGGCCTCCTCCTTGTTTTCCTTTTGCCAGCAGTCAAATACTTTTTTTCTCCAGACAGGCCTTTGGCTACTTACTAGCTGTTGTGTTTGAGTCTTTTGGGGTAGATATTGTGTGTGTGTGTGTGTGTGTGTGTGTGTGTGTGCACTTTTAAATGGTTATAAGTGTTTTCAGTGTCGTTTTTAATATGGTTACTTCTTTAATTGGTTTTTTCAAAATATATTTATGTTTTGATTGTGTGTTTTTAGCTTTGTCATTTTAATTCATGCTGGGAGCCACCTTTGGTTCTGTACTCAGAGAACAGTGGGATATAAATAAAATAAAATAAAGTAGACTAGGCTAGACTAGATACAACAGCAGTGTCACTTGTGATTATGTTGAGGAGATGAGAGGGGAGAGCTCTTTTCCCACCTACCCCACACTTTCCTGTGGGGAAATCACTGAAGCCATTGCCGACTTCCGGTCTACCGCCAGCGCTGATCGGTGAGGAATCTCTGAGCTCCGAGGTTCCTGGTGCTGTGAGGGAGGGGAGGAGCCGTGAGAGCAATGCGGCCCCCCAGAAGAACCCCAGATTGAGCTTTCTTGGGGCGTGAGAACTCGGCTGTGCCCCAAAGCGACTCCTCTATTCCCCGGCAAGCTCTTTTTAAGAGCTCCGGAGTGAACGGAGTGAGAGTTGCGGGCACCATCTTCAAGTATACCGCTACCCTCACACAGCGAAGCTCCGTGCCGACAGTGGAGGAGCGGTGGATTTTTTTTAAAAAAAAGGATTTGAAGACATTGGACATCGTAACAGAAAGAATTGGCCACAGGAGGAGATTTAAACAGGAAGTCGGTCTCCCCCATTGAGAGAACAACGATGCAGTTAACTTGTGTGCAGCCGGAGAGTTTGACAGGACTTTAATAACTTCCAAGGATTGGACTTAAAACCTTCCCCCTGAGGCAGGGTAAAGGGGAGAAGGATTGACTACATTATAATCCCTGCAAAATTATTTAAGTTGGACTGGGGAAAGCCCCCCGGGAACTGGAGTTGGGTCCCTGGAGGGATCAGCCAGCCACCATTATGACATCACAATAGGAAGGAATTTGTTTACCTCTTTGAGGCTGAGAACTGTTAACTGTGAAGAGATAGCAAATATAAGGCTGTGTACAAGAAGTCTGATAATGCTCTTTTCAGAAATGGACATAAGATTTTAAAAATATGAACAAGAATTAAAAATGAGAGTTGATAACCAGATCGGACGTAAACTTTGTTTCTGAGGTTTGGAAATACGAACAGTGCCACTTCCTGCATTGTACTCTGTCCAGTTCCCATGGAATTTGAGACAAACAGGATGTCAGTAGACACAACACCATCTGGCTCTTTAGACTTTGTGGATTATCAAAAACTCCTGGAACTGATTTTGGACGTGAGAGATGAATTGCGGCAGAACAATATACAGTTCACAAAATAAGACAGAACTGTGTGGAAAGTGAAGGTGGGTTTGGTCTCAGTAGAGAATGAAGCGAAGCAAGATGAACAAGCACCATCCGGGGACATTGTAAATGACTTTACAGAAGAGGAGGAAGATCCATCAGTCCTGGACAATATAACTGAACTTAAAAAAAGAGGAGGAAGAAGTATGGAATATTGTTCCCCCAGTGGGAGAGGGGGAACAAGACTTATGTTCGATTCAAGGAGTTCTCAAAGAAGAATCAGCATGGAATAATGTCCTCCTAGTGAGAGAGGGAGGGCAGGATCCATGCTGGGGCCTGAGCTTAACTGGAAAAAATTGAGATAGGGCTGAAAAGTGGAAACATAGCTGAATGGTACTGTGCTACAGTTAGAAAATTGGGGGGGGGGCAGCAGGGGACAAAGAAGGGAGAGTGGTGGATGGGTGGCGAAAGAGTGGGAATAGGGTGAGGAGCAACAATGGGTTATTTTCTTATTAAGATGGTCCGAAACTAGAACGTTTTATGGAGCTGGTTGATACATCTGGGAGATCCGGGGGAAGGGGGGTAGAATTAGACAAATGTGGTTAAAGGTTATTATGATAGAAGAAATAATATTTGAATGTATGGAAAAATTTTGGGGTATAAATTGTGAGGCTAAAGGAAGAATTAGAGATGGATGGGAAAATAAATTTAGATTTGGATTAATGAATGAATTATAGGTTGAGGATAGTCGATTTCCCCCCCTTTGTGTAGATTAGAATTGGTTGTGAAATAATGGAAAAATTGTGTTAGAATGATTTAAGATGATAAAGGAAAATTGCTTAATTTAGATTTAATAAATGGACCCAGTGTGGGGGGAACCGAGGAAGTCCACAATGTTCAAGTTAATGAAAGAATTGGTATGTTTTTTTCTTTTCTTTTTTCTTTTTTGATTATGTTTTATTTTTGTGTTGAAATGTTTGAAAATTAATAAATATTATTTGGAGAGAAAGATCACTGAAGCCATTGCCTTTAGTACAGCAAAGTATGGAGCTGGGTCTGCTCTCTCAAGTTTGGACGTATTTCTGGTCACTATTAACTTTGCTTCCAGACCCTTAGAAGGACCTAAGAAGCATTCCTTCTAAGAAAGCCAGAAGTTGCATTTTGTATTATTCTCTGCAACATCATACTATATGTATGTGTGTCTTTAAGAAGCCCACTATGGACATCGTATATTACTCTTATCTATATGTGGGTTCAGGGGCATACATACTCATTCAGGTCCCATAAATTCTGTCCTCAGAGTCATGAATCATATAAATAAGAGTACATATTATATGATGTCAATGGTGTGCTTCTAAAAAACACACATATATCATAGTATGCTGCTTGCAGAGAATGATACAAAATGCAACTTTTGTACTGTTTAGTGGTCAGGTAGCAGTACATTTTAAAAATATGTTTATACCCCCAACTTTCCTATCTACTTATAAAAACAGCAATACGTAAAAAGAACAACAAAGTCAGTGATAATTTTTTTAAAAGCAACAGCAGTGGAAAAACCCCACAACAAAACCCCAAAGGCTTGCATATTATTATGGCAGGCAAACAATAAATCCAATTTCTAAAAGTCAGAAGTCTGCCTCAGTATGAAAATCTTTTTTAAAAATGATTTTTATTAGGTTTTATGGTTTTATTAGGTTACTACGGTTCAACACAATCATTATTATCATAAAAAGAAAAAAGAAAGAATCCCAGTACCCCCCTCCCATGACTTCCCTCAATGTCTTCTTCTGGTTCTTTAAATATTTGCTTCCCCTGCCTGTCTTATTCTACCTTAATTTTGTAATCTTATATTTAAATATTTTTATATTCTTATCTTTTTATAGCATATTTTTTGAAATTACATCTTACCCTTTGTTATTTCCCTATTTTTTACATCTTAACTTTCATGCTTGTTTTCTTAATTGTGTTTGCTCAAACCCTGCTAGTGAGTCCACTACAATATTTCTGTAGATACAACATAAAGGGTTCCCAGTCCCTTTTAAAGCCTATGTTGTCCTTGTCTTTTAGTCTTCCAGTAAGCTTTGCTATTTCTGCGTATTCTATCAGTTTTTTTTTTTTTTACCATTCTTCTTTTGTTGGTATCCTGTCATTTTTCCATCTTTGGGCTAGTAACATCCTAGCCACTGTTGTGACATACATAAATATTTTTTCCACTCTTTGGGTAAGTCTTGACCTATAATACCTAGCAAAAAGGATTCTGGTCTTTTAACAAAAGTTATCCTAAACATTCTTTTCATTTCATTATAAATCATTTCCCAATAACTTTTGATTGTTTTACAACTCTACCACATATGATAAAATGTGCCTTCTTTCTCTTTACACTTCCAACACTTATTGGAGCTTGTTCTATACATTTTGGCCATTTTTACAGGAGTAATATACCACCGATACATCATTTTCATATAATTCCCTTTCAAAATTATACAATCAGTAAATTTTAAATTCATTTTCCATAATTTTTCCCTCCATATTTATATTATGTCCTAAATCTTGTGCCCATACTCAGTAGGAAAGTCTTAACACTCTGGCAGGAAGCCAAAAAGGATGGGGCAAAATGAGGCTTCCTAGGTAGGGAGTTCCAAAGTTTGGAAGTGGTGACCCAGAAGGTCCCCAGCCACGGAGATGAGCAGAAATCCTCCAGCACTACCTTTGGGAATTACTCCTCCAGGAAAGAACTGAATCACTGTAAAACAGTGCCTCCATGTGCCAGCCGAGCCAGGGTACCATGGTTAATGGTATTGTCACCAAGAGGTTCATCAACACCTCCCCCACCCCACCCCCACCATCCAATTTCTGGCTTAGGTCATCTATCAGAGTGACCAAAGTTGTATCTATCCCAACACCAGCCTGAAGCAATAGTGGCAGAAAATGAATATTTATTTCCACCACCATTGCCATGTACTAGGCTTTAAAATGAATTACACCATGTGTTCAGCTGGATTTGACAAACACTTTCTGCTGCACTAACTTTAGCTTCTCTGCCCCCACACCCTTGTTTGAATATCTGAAGCTCCTTAGGCCACCAGAAAGACAACTTAGTTTTATGACCAGGGAGTGGATTTAAGAGCAATTGTGCCACCTGCAGCAGCTGTTTCTCCATGACAGAGATTTGTTAAGGCTGTGACAAAACCACCCACAGAAGTGATAGGAAAATCCCCAGAAGCTACCAGAAACCCATTTTGATCCAGTAGTATTCTGGAGCAGACCACTTGAAGAGACTTCTCCCATTACTGAGGCGGTTAAGGATCCCAGTAAGTCTAAATCAGGGGTCCCCAGACTTACCGGCGTTTGGGCCGGTTCCCACCGCGCCGATTGCGCGGCGGGCCGGCGGGCCGGCGGGCGGGGGAGCGCGTGCCTGTGCGGGCTGGCGGGCGGGGGACCGCGCGCCTGTGCAGGCCGGCGGGCGGGGGAGTGCGCGCCCGTGCGCTTACTGGCGTGGTGGCGCGCTTCCAGGGTGGAAAAAGTGCCGAAAATCCTTTGTGCGCATGCGTATGGGCCTCCCCCGACCCAGAAGTGCACCAGAAATGACCTCTTCCGGGTCGGGAGAGGCCCATACGCATGCGCACAAAGGATTTTCGGCGCTTTTTTCCCGACCTGGAAGAGCGCTGCCGCGCTGCGCACCGTAAGAGCGGGCGGCGGGGGGCAGCGGGGGTCGTCGCGGGCCGGATTGGCAGGCCAATTGGGCCGCATCCGGCCCCCGGGCCGTAGTCTGGGGACCCCTGGTCTAAATCTTATGTACTAGCAATCTGAATTAGTATGTTAATTCCCTTCACATCTATATCACCTTTCCATCTATATATATAACAATGTAAAAATCGTGAAAGTGCGGGATCCACTTTTCTCCGTAACCGCTTGACCGATCATCCTGAAATTTTGACACAACGATCCAGGCCACGCCCCAAGTGTTGTTAGAAAAAAAAAACCCTCAAATTTCACACCCGGGCAGGTAGAAACCTGTTTTTCCACAAAGTTAAACAGTGCCCTCAAGTGGATTTCCTCCCACAGTACACCCCCTCCCTTCCTGTGAAATCTACACCACACCCACAAACCCCGCCTCCACCACGAGATCCACCACTCACATATATCCATTCAGCAGAGGTGATGAAGACCAAATCAACTGAAAACAGGCCTTTTCCAGCAACAAGGCCCAACATTGCCAAGTGGACGTAGGGGCCTACCTGGGGGGGATGGGGGGGCCGAATAGGGGGCAGGGATACGTAATGAGTCAGAACAGGGTGGGGGGAGACACAGGGATGAAACCTGCCCTCTCCACAGTATCTCGCCTCGACTCAGGGGGACTCTGAGGCTCAGGGGGATCTGAAGGGGGGCTATTACCCTCCATTTCACAGACTAACGCACAGCAACGCATGCAGGGCCAGCTAGTATATCATAAAACACCAGCTCCAAGGTGTATCTAGCTGAATGAATGGAGGCAGAAAGTACCTTGGACAGACATGTGGCTGCCACACCAACAAAACCCCAATTCCATGCACCTAAAGAAGCAGAAGCAGCAAACCTTGTTGGGGTGGACCCACAATTCCAGCTTCTGGAATTGTCGACTGGGAGGGAGAGACTGTGGTGAGTTCAGGACTACATCGACACACCTCTAAAGTCCTTCCAACAGTCCTGGCAGTGTAGTCATCCAGAATTGACTTTGCTTCTGGCTCGCCACCCCCCCCCTTTCCAAGTAAGCAAGAGTGCTGATGCTACCAAGAAGCTGGTGTCATGACTCTACCTCACCAGGTGAGCGGCTTCTGCAAAGAAGGCAATAAATTAGCCTTGTTCTTACCAGGGTTATTCCTGAACAGGGAATTGTAACACAAGCGGGAGGCTTGAGGGCATGATGACAGTCACGCCTCCAACATCCTCACCGACCTGCCACACCCCTGGCTTTTCCACAGTAAGCAGGAAATTGTGTTTCACTGAATGCATTTAGATTAGAAGCTCCTTTTAGTCCTTCTTGGCAATGCAAGTTTTGAGCGGGCTTGGCTGGCATGCCTAAAGATGTCATACTGCAATCCTCTGAACTGGTCCTGTTGCCTTCCTAATATATATAACAGAATCTGAGAACTGCAGCGTAACTCTAAAAAGCTGGGCCTGTCATCCTTTCCCACCCTTTCATATGTAGAGCAATTAACAACATTTTCTCTGCGTCACGAGAATGTTCTGCCTGAAATTGAGCAAATCAAATTAACTGATGACAATAATTGCTTAGTTGTGTCTTTAATTTATTTGGCAATGCATGCTCATTTCCATAATTGCCCTTCTGTGTTTGCTTTCAGTGGGAAGGCAAGAATCAAAATGAAATGTATTTTCCTTGCCCACTGAGCAGTTTCTGATAACATTTGCATACCCTCCAACCTTTGTTTGATGAAAATAGGGATGCACTATTCCTTTGTTGTTGTTGTTGTTGTTGTTGTTGTTGTTGTTGTTGTTGTTGTTGTTGTTATACCCTGCCCATCTGACTGAGTTGCCCCAGCCACTCTGCACAGCTTCCAGCATATGCAAAAACTTAATGAAACATTTAAAAAATCATAGGATTGGACTGATGGACCAAGAATTCTGAACACGAGAGATACACCAATACTACTAAGTCATGGGCCCAGATTTGGAGTTAATGAAAAAGAAAAATCAGATTACAGATGAAACTGCACTTCTGTCCATACATTGTTCACGTTGCTACTCACTAGTAATAAAATAATCATTTGGTGTGTCACTATGATACACCATTGGCATTTTATTCCAGATCTTTAAGATCAGCCCTCTTGGAATGTTTTCCCAAAGAAAAAGCACATGGTGAAAGGGGGAAATCACAACACAGCCTGACTCAGCAGGGCTGCCCACTTTTTACTAAACTGTTCTTATGGCTTTAGCAGCAGCTCAACACAGAGCAACACAGCGGCTCTGTGTTAAGGAGATCAGAATTTTCTTGACATGGAGGTGAAGCTGGAGGCAGAGTAACCTGAATAATTTCCATTAGGGCGGAAACAGGAGAAGTACAAAAGTTGGCAATAACAGGCCAACTTTTATACACTCTCTGTGCATAAAATTAGCATGCCAAGGAGCATGGCTCTGTGTGGCCTCCTCCGTGACATTCTTTGTTCAAGGAGGTTTGTTTAAATGAGCAGTCACATGTCCTTACCACCACTTACACTATGAAGTGGCAGTGTCCCGGAAGCTTCCTCACTTGATCCCGATGAATGTATGAACCAGCTTTAACGCATGAAGCAGGGCTAATGCAGGCGACTAGCCTCTTTCTGATTTCCTGATAATTGTAAACATGATCTGAAAGCCAGCATAATATAGTGGTTAGAGTGCTGGGCCTGAGAGAGCTGGGTTCAAATTGCTATTCAGCCATGAAGCTCAAGGAGTGACCACAGGCCAGTCTTGATCTGTCTGTCTAACCTACCTCCACAGGGCTGTTGTGAAATTAAAAGAGGGCTGCAAGAGCCAGGTATGCTACCCTGAGCTTCTTGAATGAAGCATAGAATATAAATATAATTATTGGGTTGGATAAAGATTTAGCCATACTTAGAGAAGGCCCATTTACTTACTGTATATAAGTTGCATTGATTTCATTGACTGCACTGATATCAAGGGGCTATTCGAAGTATGACTTCATAAAATTGTAAATTGTAGAGTTGGAAGGGAATCACAACTAAAGCATCCATGGCAGATGGCCATCCAACTTCTGCTTAGAAACCTCCAATGAAAGAGAGTTCACAACCTCCCAAGGGAGTCTTTCCACAGTTGAACAGCTCTTATCATCAGAAAGTTTTTCCGCAAGTTTAGTTGGAATCTCCTTTCTTGTAACTTGAATCCATTGGTTCGGGTCCTACCCTCCAGAGCAGGGGGGAAAAAACACAAGCTTGCTCTATCTTCCATGTGATAGCCCTTTAAACATTTGAAGATGACTAACATTTCTTCTCTCAGTCTTCTCTTGTTCAGGCTTAACATACCCATTTCCCTCAACCGTTCCTCATAAGGCTTGGTTTCCAGACCCTTTATCATCTTGGTTGCCCTCCCCTGCACACATTCCAGCTTGTCAATATCCTTAAATTGTGGTGCACAGCACTCCAGGTGTGGTTTGACCAATGCAGATTGATACTATTACCGATATTCCCCTTGATCTGGACACTATACTTCTGTTGATGCAGCCTAGAATAGCATTAGCTTATTTTGCTACTATACCACATTGTTGACTTAGTCTGAATGTTGTTATTTGGAAAAAAAATACACCATTATTATTTTAAATATTATTTGGCCAAAGAGCAACCATCACAAGCAAAAGAAAAATCCAAGATGCACACAAGCCTAAGAATTTGAAAGCATAAAGGTCCATGTAAGTACTCACTAAATCATTTACCAAAGGTAAAGGGACCCCTGACCATCAGGTCCAGTCGTGTCCGACTCAGGGGTTGCGGCGCTTATCTCGCTCTATAGGCCGAGGGAGCCAGCGTTTGTCCGCAGACAGCTTCCGGGTCATGTGGCCAGCATGACAAAGCTGCTTATGGCGAACCAGAGAGGCGCATGGAAACGCCATTCACCTTCCCACCGGAGCGGTCCCTATTTATCTACTTGTACTTTGATGTGCTTTTGAACTGCTAGGTGGGCAGGAGCTGGGACCAAGCAACGGGAGCTCACCCCATTGCAGGGATTCGAACCGCCGACCTTCTGATCAGCAAGCCCTAGACTATTAGTTTGATATGATAACCAGAGAGCTGAAATTGATTTGAAAGACAAAGCAAGTTTTAAAAGCCTGCGGGGGAAAAAAAACATTTTTGGCACCAAAGGAATATCAAAGGTGAGGCTTGCTGGGGACACCATTCTATAATTCGCCCTTTCACCTTAGCCCATCAAATTAGTCCCATCAAACTAATCCTGGTCATTATGCCTATACCATAACTGTCAACTTTTGGATTTGAAAATCCAAAAATCAGCAGCCTCACCTGTCCTGGGGACAGTCTACGGTATATCTAACAATCCAGGATGGGGTGCCAGCTATGCTATACTTATCTGGAAATAAGTCCCATAGAACTCACTGGGCCTTACTTCTGAGTAGACCTGCAGAGAGGATGGCACTAAAAATCCTTTCTGAAAGATGTCTTAATAGGATATTTACCTGCAGGATAGGTATGAAACTGTATAATTTGAATTTGAATTTGAAGCTGGCTAGAAAGAATTTAGGAGGCAACTGAATTGCAGTTGTTATTTCTTACTGGGATTACCAGTAATTCTGCATTAGGACAAGATTTGCCTGCCTATTTGCTTCCTACTTTCTTAACCTGTACATTTGCAAACACACATACTGTATTACTAAAACACCACTAACATTCGCAGTAATGTCTTCTAACAAAGGGCTGTTATTAAGGAGGTACGAGTAAAACAAAACACACACAAAAATGCAAGGTGCAATCCATGCTAAATTATGCACTATTTACTATACTAATCTTTTCGAGGGTTCATCTGAGTGTCATCCTTTAAAAAAATAAAATATTTCTGAAGTAGCTATAATTTATGTCTTGCTCTTTTGCTCCTTGCTCTGTTATATTTATCTTCTCTATTTGTTATGATGATCAGGAAGCTGCTGGAATTCCTTCCACATCTCCCCTTTTATAAGAAAACAATGGATCATCTTTAGGACAAAAAAAACAGGAAGGCCTTGTAGGGCTTGGGAAAGGCTCATTCAGTTTTTGGTCAGCAAAAAGGGAGGATCTCCCAGGTCAGGGTGAAGAAGATCATTGACCAAATGCCATGCACCTCATAGTTTGATGAATGGGGACTGAACAGTGGGCACTATGGAACAAACAGCAGAAGTGATTTATTTTATGTGAACACAGTTATCATTTGTGTAAATAAAACCCAAGTCAGAAATGATTAAAAAAGCACCACCCAACATAAATCTGAAGTTGTGCTATTCATTGTATGTGTTTTCTGTCTAAAATGTACCCTGTTTCCCCTTTTTTAATACGTAGTCAGAAAGTAAGCCATGGCAGGGTTTTTAAGCATTTGAGAAATATAAGACATACCCCCAAAATAAGCCATACTTCCGCTCCGCGGAAACCAACCCCCACAGGCACCTCCACTCACAGAGTCAGAGTGCAGGAGCGCGATCAGCTCTGAAGTGGCGCTCCAAGAGCTCCGCTTAACAGCTGATCGCGCTCCCGCCTTGCTGGCTGCATCCCCGCGCTCCGCCTTCTCGTCCATCGCCGCCCTGCCGCTTCTGTGCTTGTCGCCACCGCTGGGCTCACTGCTTCTTCCTTGCCTGGCCTGGCCAAGGAGCTTGGAGCGCCCTGCAGCGGCAGGCGGAGCGCCTGAGCCAGCGGCCTCTGCCTGGCCCGGCCTAGGATGCCTGCTGCCCCGCCACCCGGAACCAGTGGCTGCTGCAGCGCCGAGCACTCAAGAGAACCAAGCAGTGCCCTGAGCCAGCGCCCTGAGCTGTAAAAACTGTACCGGTAATAAAAAAAATAAGACATCCCACCGAAAGTAAGCCACCCTGTGTTTTTTTGAGGGAAAAAAGTTATAAGACGGTGTCTTAAAAAAGGGGAAAGACGGTATGTGTCCTACTTTGCAGAGGGCAATTGTCTATTTAAAGTGCTGCCCTCTAGAGGAAGGTCCTCTATCTGAAGGCAACATATGTTTGAAAGGCTGTCCTGTCCAAGTCCAGTTTAAAGATAAAGAAACATAACAAGGGAAAGTGAGGACCTTAATGTTGCCTACCAACAGTTAGCACATACCTGCCAAGTTCCTCTCTGAAATATAAGGGATCTGGCGGAAGTAGCATACCAGAAGTCGTGCTGCAGCCATTTTGGAACTGGGCAGAGCAGCATCAAAACACCAGAATAAACTGGGGGAAAACAAAAAAAAATCTGTTTTTTCGGCTGGGGACAGCTGGAAAAACGGGGGTTTCCCGGGGAATACGGGAGACTTGGCAGCTATGAGTTAGCACACAGAAAGTAGACTAAGCCAGCGCAAAGGTCGCACTCTTCTCCATGTGTTTATTTCTAAATTTGCATTTATACGTATAAATAAGCACATGCAAAATTTTAGCAATGCTGTTCCATTTCCCTTTTTTGGTGATGCATAAATGGCCACTCTAGCCATGATCTTCTTGGAGGGTACAGGGAGAATTGGATTTCAGCTGCAGTTTATAGTTGGGGGAGGGGGGGAGTATTTCTGACATTACAGTCTCATAAATATAGTCAAACCTGAGCCTAGTTGTTATACAGAAGTGATGCATTTGTTTCTGAGCTGCAACATTTCAGTCTGCTCACATGAAAAAAGAATAAACCCCACACCATGAGAAGTATGTCACAAAGAAGGCTACAAAATGCAATTCCATAAACTGATAGGAATATAATGGAATATTGTTGAAGCTGAAAAACATAGAATCCTGGAGCTGGAAGGGACCCCGAGGGTCATCTTTCTAGTGCAACCCCCTGCAATGTAGGAATCTCAGCTAAAGCATCCATGACAGATGGCCTTCCAACCTCTGATTAGAAACCTCCAAGTAAGGAGAGTCCAGAACCTCTGGAGGGAGATCCATCCATGTATTGTAAAAAATAAACAACGCTTATTTGACCCCAGTTATTTGATACAGAGGGGGGAACCTACAGATACAGTCCAAAATGTGCACAGGGAGTTCTGTATATATGGGATAATTTTAAAAGCAAGTGGTCCTCACTGACCTGGTGCAAAAAGATCTTGTCATCCGGAGGAGCCCTGGCTGCCTAGATAAAACACTATAGTCCCAAACAACCTTTCCTGGGAGTAAGGCCCACTGAACTCACTGCGTCTTTCTTCTGCGTAGACAATAAATTAATAGATGTAAGTCAGCAGCACCAGATGACCCTGCTTGGCTAGGCGCTGGGGTGGATTTCACCCTGCACCTTGCAGAGTCAGGCCCAGGCTGCCACCAGGTCCAGCACTGGCAACCAGCAGCTCTGGCTCACCCAGCCGTACCCATTGCCACCCCACCACTGCCCTTACCTGACCTGGGGGTTCTGGACCATGGGCTCTACTGGTCAAAGCGAGAGGCTCAGCAATCACCCTCTCCCTCCAGAAAAAAACAAAACAAAACAGGACTGCTCCAAGAAAACGCATGTGGCAAAAAGGAGTATTAGACCCTGCTGGGCTGCCCCCTTACCCACTTGTGATAGGCCAAGCGGATAGCCGGCCAATCCGGATGTTTTTAAAAAATGAATTCCCCACCTTTCACTTCTCATTTCCCTCTTTGGCCCCCTAGCCTCGTGCTATGGTCCCCCATTTACACATTTTTCACCTGTGCCCTACTAGGAATATCCTGGGGGGGGGCAGGGGGGCATAAGTCTCCTGGTTGGGAAACACTGAACAACTGAGTTAAGGTGTCTAGAAACACCTAACCCTATAAACGACAACAAATGCTTACATTCATAATCAAGGAAGCTAGTCTGAGAAGGGTTGATGGAAATCTTAAGTTTCTTTCTCCAGAGTTTTAGTGTGCAGGTTGGGCATGTCCCTCACCCCACCCCACCCCACACCCAGTTTCCCTGTTACAGAATGGGAATGGAAAGAATGGGAATGGAAAGAAATCTCCTTCACAAGGTAAAAGTTTCAGAGCTGAATGAGAGAGAAAAGCACCAAATTCAAAAAGTGACGTATTTGCCCGTAAAGGAAGAGTTGGAAGTACACTTAGTACACGCTCCTAATTCTTCTTCCTTTAGCCATGGCTTGAGCTTTCCCATGCCTGGTGTAGACCTGGGAAAGATGGATGAGGTCAATCCAAAATGGCATGGTGGACCAAGCGCTGAGGCACAGAAGGCCCCACCGATGCACTAGAACCCAAGCCACCTAAAGGACATGGCCGGCAGGTACTGTCCTCACCATGACATATGGCTAAACAAATAGAAAATTCTAATTTCCCTCCAATATTGTACCCAGTAAGAACGTGGCTTCTTCACATGAACCAGCTGAAGAGACTGAGAGCAAGGCCATTCACTTTGATTAATGACTTTTTAAAATAGCAGGAGCTGGGCCTTCAAGGGCAGGGCTTTTGGAAGGGGAGGTTTTGGGGTTTTCTTTAAAAACAAAACACTTCTGCCTGTCATTGTGGTCCCAATCCATTTCAGCCAGGCTGTGCCTTTTAAACACATTGGAGGGAAGTTTCTCATTTTCTCCAATGGGAGTTTCCTTTCCAATGGAATTGTCGTTGCCGTGATCTATTTCATTTATGAACAGCTTCCCATGAGGCACCCTGAAGCAATTCATGATATATTACTATACAACACAACGGTAGGAAGTACTGTCTGTACAGGAGGGTCCAGCCCAGTTAAGGACTGCAGTGTGGTACAATTGCTTGCACAATTAATAATATGAATCGATCCAGTTATTAATTTCATGAACGATGCCTTGACCCTGAGTGGTGCAGTGGGCACTGCGGAAAGGAAGGAATGTGTTGTTGCTTTTAAAAATATTGTTTATAAATGGCATAGGAAACAGCAGGAAGAAAAAGAAAAAAATTCACTAAACAACATTATGCCATATTTCTCTCATATATATCTATATCATCTATCTATCTATCATCTATCTATCATCTAGCTATCATCTAGCTATCATCTATCTATCATAGGGGTTCCCAAACTAAGGCCCGGGGGCCGGATGCGGCCCAATCACCTTCAAAATCTGGCCCACGGACAGTCTGGGAATCAGCATGTTTTTACATGAGTAGAATGTGTCCTTTTCATAGCTGCCAAGTTTTCCCTTTTCTCACGAGGAAGCCTATTCAGCATAAGGGAATTTCCCTTAAAAAAAGGGATAACTTGGCAGCTATGGTCCTTTTATTTAAAATGCATCTCTGGGTTATTTGTGGGGCATAGGAATTCGTTCATTCATCCCCCCCCAAAAAAAATATAGTCCGGCCCCCCACAAGGTCTGAGGGACAGTGGACCGGCCCCCTGCTGAAAAAGTTTGCTGACCCCTGATCTATCATCTATCTATCTCTAGCTCTCACAATGAATACAATAAGAAAATTCACTAAATACAGTAAAGGAAAAGTGGGTCGCCATGAAGTGAAAGAGCAGAAGCAGACAGATCAGATTGAATTTCTGAAACACCCACTTCAGCTTAACCTCCTTTGGTGGAGAAAAGTGCCAAGGAGTAAGACATGCCGCCCTGCCAACATAGGCTGCTGTCTGTCATTGATTGTTACTGCGGTCTGTTTACTATTCTGTGTGGGAGGCTTTCCAGAGCACCTATTCTCCCCATGTCTCCTTACAACATACCCATGATCAGTCAAGGAGAAAAGGGAAAGAAAGCCTTTGAATTCTGAGCGCAGGGTATAAAAAAAGAAGAAAGGGGGTACAGCATCGCATTGGAATGCTTTTCTTTTTAAAACACATGCACACACACCCCACAACAAAGTTTTTTTTATGCTTTCTTTGTATAAAGCAAGACTTTTAGAAGGCTAAAGCAAATGAAGAGGTGCATCTTTAAGTATTCCACACACAGAGAGATAGAGAGAGGGAGAAAGAGAGAGAGAGAGACTTTCAGTGGAGTTGGAGTAAATGTATTTTATCCATGAATATTTGTTATCGGAAGTGCTGAATAAAAGAACAGCCTCGAGGAAAAGAAACTGAATGCGCAAGAGGGGAGCAAGAGGGCATGTGTGATCCCAGAACAAAAGGCATACAAGAAGCAGTTGTACTCAGTAAGACTGGGAATTCTTACAGCAGGAAAGTGGCTCAAAAACAAGAGTAAACTATATAGAGATTGATAAATGTTGGAGGACCTGCTGCATCTCATATGATCAAAACTTAGACAGTCTGGAGGATCTGTGTGAAGGAAACAAGGTTCTTCCCATTTTTTATTTTTGTGGGTGGCTGGGTTTGGATTTTCACATTAAAAAATGCCCTTTCGACAATGGGACATTTGTTGTCGGACCTGGAAGGAAGCAATGCAAAAATGTGTCCATCCTGTCTTTTACACAGGATCTGCTCAGTCTCTAAACTATACCCAAAGTGGCAAACTTGGGCATCCCTCAGCCAGAGTAACAAGAGGGAAAAAGTTTCACAAAAGATGTTAATTTTATTTAAGGATATATAACATGCTTCCTTACAAATGTTTCCAAAGTGGTAATAACCAAAACATGGAAAAGGAACAGATATACAGTGCTACTTTTCTAGATAAAGAGGTGCTGGAACACACCATGAATCACTTGTTCTCTCATAATGGCAAAGGTGCCCACCTGAGAGGTGCCGAGAAGTGCTGAGAGTTCCAGTTGAAAAAAAATCCCTATATATATATATATATATATATATATATATATATATATATACGTATACATAAAAATGAATGGAATGTATAGAGTAAAAGACTAAGAAGAAATGGGTATAAGATGAGATCGTTAAAAATAATATTGATAACAGCGAAAAGAAGAAGAAAAATAAAGGAAGTCACACATGGGTGGAGGGAAGTTAAGATTTATGTTTTTATGTTTAGTTTCTTTTGTAATTTCATAGAATCATAGAATCATAGAGTTGGAAGAGACCACAAGGGCCATCCAGTCCAACCCCCTGCCAAGCAGGAAACACCATCAAAGCATTCCTGACAGATGGCTGTCAAGCTCTGCTTAAAGACCTCCAAATTTAAGTTGATACTTCTTTTGGTTAATGTATGTTTAATTGTTTTCTTTTGTAGGAATTAAGGAGTTGTATGTATAAGTAGTTCATTTTGTGTTTTGTTTTGTTTTGTGTTTGTGAGTATTGCACTTACCAATAAAAAATTAAATAAAAATAATAATTAAAAATGCTTGGCTCTTGTCTAATTATGAAAGAATAATGGGGAAACATGTTTCCCCCTTCACTAGCAAAGAAAAAGAAAAAGAAAACCTATGAACATGGAAGTGTCTTTTGAAAATATGTTCTTCCACAATGATCCCACTTACTTTGTTAAAAATTGTTTGTATAAAAGATTTTATTGGGTTACAAAAGTACATATATCGTCCAGTGTTAGAAACATAGATATGAAAGCTATGAGCTAAATGGCACCTTATGGTTGCAACAATGGAATGTCAAGGCACACTTTTTTTTATAACAAGAATACTAAGCTGAAAATGAATGAACTGCAGCTAAAACGTTGTGTTCATTTTTCAAATGGTGTAGTTTCCCCCCTGGTCTTTTCTCCAGTCTTCAGAGAGTAGCTGGAAGTGGGGAGGCAGAAAAAGACCCTCCTTTCCTTCTACTCTGCAGTTTTGATCTGAAATCTTAGGTGCAGTACTGCATCCGGAGCTCAGAAACTGCTCACACTAATGAAATTCCCTGTCGCAAAATGCGCCTAGAACAATGGTGGTTTCAAACACTGCTATCATCTCTATTTTCAGAGCATAAAGTCTTTTTACAAATCAGTTATATTCAATGTGAGACATTAATGTCTACAGTATAAGGTTGGGGTAGAAGAGAGATGGGGGAGAGAGCGGGGGGAGTAAACGTTCATTCTTTGTATGTGTGAGGTTTTTGTGTCAGCGTCACGTGGGTAGGTTTTTCTCTATTCATATATGAGTTTTCATTGGCAAAAAGAGAAGTTGGGGGCCCCAGGACATGGTTGGTTGCTTTCAGCGGACTGCAGGCCGGTAGTGTTTAATAATTAATTGATAAGAACACACACCCTTTAAAAATGTGGTTTGCCTTGGCAGGAACTGGAGAGCAGGGCCTTTTTGGTTATGGCACCATGTTGTGGAAATCCCTCCCTAAGGGAAAGATGTTTGGCTTTCATGATCCATAGTGGTGCTGGTCTGTGAAATGTTTTTTGTTTTTTTTTAAAATCTACATCTGTATTTTATTAGCATGTGATTTTTGAAGTTAGAAGTTTTCTTATTTTTCTTAAAAGGTAACCTGGAAATGTTCAAGATAAACAAACCACTGAAATGGGTTTGAGCAGTACTTTCTTTTCTGGGGGTATGCAGGGGTACGCATAAACCTAAACATTTTGTAAATCTTTGTATCCCCCCCCCAATTTCAACTATAAAATGGTGGTTTTCTTGAGTCAAAATGAGAGTACCCCTAAACATTTTTAAGAAAAAAAGCACTATGGTAGTTTTAGACCTCTGTAGCCCAGAAGAGTCTGTCTTAATGGCCTTTCTCCTGCAGTCCCCAACCATATTCCCACGCCTCATGAGGTCCATAGGATTTGCTGTGTTCTTCTCAACTTCCTGTGATTTCAGAGGGAGGCCATTTCTTCTCCTCAGCACCCCCTCCCTTTCCTCGAATGCTCCGAGCGCTAAGCGATCGTGAGTCTTAGGTTCATGGCAAATGTTTCACAAGAATGGGTCACTGCAGGCCACCTATGCATTGTTTCTCTCTTCCTGTCAAGTTGAATGTTGAAGAACTGTTTGAGCATTTGTGCTGCTGCTGCTGCTGCTGCAGGTTCCTCGATAGCCTCCCTGACAAGAGCTTTAAAAGTGCTGTAACTCGAGGCCACCCGTCTCGTTTCTCTTGAATAAAGATTTCGGTTTCGGCAAATTCATTCAATGTTACAATTTACCCCCTTTTCTCTATTTCTTTCTGGCGAAGAGCTGTGAAGGCGGGAACAAACACTCATTCTCTTATGCTGATCATGAATGTTATTAATGCTACTTCCTTTAGGCACAAAGACTCTACACATTTGTACCAGCAAATGTACCACATTTGTACCCCCCCTCTCTCTGTGTTATACTTGTCCTTCCTTTCACTATAAATTACCCACTGCCAACTATAAAAAGTTTGAAAAGTAATATTTTTTTTTTTAAAAAATATTTTTATTAATTTTCCAATTAAAACCAATTATATCACATTCAATATTTCAAATTATACACATATATATATCAATCAAACCGAATGTTATGCCAAATCATCTAAATAATTTATTTTTGGGTTCCCATGCTTCAAGAAATTGGGAATTCCTCGCAACTGTCCACTGCCGTCTTATTTCTAAAGTTCAAATCGTCCTCCAAGCTCATAATATTCCAAATCTTCCCCTTACAGTCACCTAGATGTTTTCCACTTTCATCCGATTGTTCCAGCTGCTGAGATAAATGTCAAACGAAGTTTCACAGATGTTCTTTCTCCTGTGTGAGTTAATCAGTCCAGCCTCCCCATAAATCTTCTTAGTGGAGCTCCCTGTTGCGACGGAGTAGCAGCGCCATCTTAAAAGGCTCAAATCACTTTCATTTTCTCTCATAGCCATGAAGATTTACGATTTATTTATCTTTATAGAATTTACAGCTTTTTCAGGCAGGAGACCCAAACATCCAACCATGAACTCTTGGTAAATTAATGGATCTCCTTGCCCTATAGCTGAACTTAGCTTCAGGTCGCTGCTCCAATTTAAAGTGCGTCACAGCTCATAAATCCTCCGAACGCGTCCAGAACTCCTTCCGTCTGACTAGGGGGGGGCTTTTCTCATCGGCAACTTCACATCTTTAAGAAATATGCTCAGTAACAACAGCTATAAAGTTCAACTCACACAGTCTTTTACTTCTCTTTCACTCCAAACAAGCCAGGACATCGCGTCCGGGAAGATACGAGGCAACAATATGAAGAAAAAATAAAAACTTGCTTCCCTTATCGCTCCGTCCCCATCAATCCTTCTTCCAGATGCCGTACATTCTTTGACTCCTCTCGCTCAGCAGCATAAAATTCTCAGCAGTAAACAGCGCTTCTTCCCCTCCTTCTGAAGTATGTCCATAGATTTAAGCCTAATTATCTTCTTTAACCATGGAAATCCCCGCCATGCAGATTAGCGTCCGGGAGTCCTGGCCGTCGTAAGTGCTCAGCCCAAGCTCCCCCCACTCCAAAAACAGTCGGAGTGGGTCTGGGGGCATCGCGGGCCAGCGGCCCCTCTCCGTAACCCCCGGAGAGGGTAGGGGGTTGCCATTTACTCCCCTAGCAACCGCCAAATTCCTTACGAAGGTCAGAGAGATGGAAAACAGGTCCGCCATTCCTGCAGGCGGAAACCGGAACCAAAAAGTTTGAAAAGTAATATTAAAGTGACTCTTGAAGCAAACCTTTTTTTCACAGTGGAGCAAAGTTAAAGTGTTTTATGTTTTTGAAGGCTATATAAGCAAATTAGGGGGATAAAACTTGAACAGATTTATGAAGGTTTACCCCAGGCTTGGGGAACCTTTGGCTCTGCAGATACTTCTGAACCACAATTCCCATGACACTAGGCCGTTGGCTATGCTTTCTGGTGCTGATGGGAACTGTAGTTCAGCAACATCTGAAGGATCCAAAGTTCCCATACCTAGCTTAGCCAAATGAATTTCAGTAGGAACAAGTGGAAGGTTCTGCACTTAGGCAGGAAGAACCAGATGCACAAATATAAGATTAAATCAAAATCAAATTATGATTGCATCTTTAGGGCTGTGGAGTACCTATACTGAATATATTGGTTGTTGCAACAGTGCCTACAATTAGGCTTAAATGGCATTCTGCCTTCTCATCTCACTGGAGCATCTTGTAGGTCATCTAATTCAAATCTGGTGCAGGAATTCTAAAACATTCCCCACAGATGGCTAACCAGCCTCTGCTTAAAGACTTCCAGCAAGGTAAATGCCACCACCCCTCCAATTAATTTGTAAAGTGTGTGACCAATTTTTTTTACCATGTTAAAAATGTACCTGCTCCATATCCAGGTGGTGATTTTTTGTTTTTGTTTTAGTATTCAGTCAGACACAAGATTCGCATTTGGGGCAAAAATTGTGCAGTCGGAAAACTGATTGTGTGCAGTTGGAAAAATGGGAGGGGGGGACGAGACACATTAGGGGTATGCATTTATTAAGCAGTTTAACAAAAGGCAATGTCAGAGGCAGTATGTACACAAATTATAAAAGGGTAGATAGAATGTGATCAGTTTCAATTCTGAAACTGCCCAAACCATGTTAAAATATATTGTGGGGGGAGGGGAATAATCTCATCTACTTTACCTTCATCATCTACTTTACCTTGCAAATACCCTTAAGCCTTCTTCTTCTTCTTCTTCTTCTTCTTCTTCTTCTTCTTCTTCTTCTTCTTCTTCTTCTTCTTCTTCTCTTGTAGCCGAGTAAGATTGTCTTCCATAAACACGGTTTTAACAATGAGTCCATAAGTGCCTGTGGAGGCCAATTCTGGACCCACACGTCCTTCCACAGTGGGGGCATTGGTTCTCGGGTGGGAGTTGATCACAGTGTGGATTTGCCTTCCTCTTAACATGTTTCTCCCTTGCGCTCTGAGTTTGAGTGTCTACAAAGTCTATGACACCTTTGGTAAAGGCTGTTCTCCAACTGGAGCGCTCGCAGGCCAGTGTTTCCCAGTTATCAGTGTTTATACTACATTTTTAAAGATTTGCCTTGAGACACTCTTTAAACCTCTTTTGTTGACCACCAGCATTACACTTTCCATTTTTAAGTTCAGAATAGAGTAGTTGCTTTGGAAGACGATAATCAGGCATCTGCACAATATGACCAGTCCAACGAAGTTGATGTTGAAGAATCATTGCTTCAACACTGGTGATCTTTGCTTCATCCAGTACACTGATATTAGGTCGCCTGTCTTCCCAAGTGATGTGTAAGATTTTTTGGAGACACCATTGATGGATTCTTTCGAGGAGTTGGAGATGGCATTTATAAGTGCCTTATGTCACACCCTATGGAACCTCTCCAGCCAATGCAAAACAGCTGGTCTGACATCCTTTCAGCTGATGGGCATATTATGAGCTCCTCAACCATATCCATCCCATGGATGGGGATTCTGAAAATTGAAGAGCTCATTCTGACCTCTCCAACACCCATGACAAAATCGTAAAATATTTAATGCCCTTAAGGCAGACTTGCTTTATGTGTTCCTGTCTATTGGACGATATTCAAACACCTGTTCAAGATAACAAATTCATTTGTGCTTGCAGTGAAGAAATCAGTTTGATACAGCATCATTAAGTTAAGATGCCTGCATTTCTGCACCTGTTTCAGGTAAGGGGGAAAATACAGCTTCAAGTGATTAAAATGCTGTTAGGTTTGTATTTCACCATTGCTCCTAGTTAAAGTTAAAGTAATTCTGTCCATTTGGTTTAAAATGTAGTTTTTCAAAATGTAAGAGGCAGCACTTAACTTCATAAGGCCCCCACCTTAAGCCTATTACAAACTGCAGGCTTGGGGGCTTCAACAACATGCCCCATGTTTTCTTCATAATCCCTCTTCATTGTTTTCCTTAACATTAAGCCTGATGAAGAGTTTTTTAAAATGTCACTTTGTGACATTTTACTTGATTCTAACAAAGGGTTGTCTCCAACTAATTTCTACTCAAAGTAGACCCGCTGACATTCATTAATCTAAATCAGCCATATTCATTGATTTAAGTGGGTTTACTCTGAGTATGACTACCATTGGATACAATTCAGTAATTTTAGTTAGTCCCAATACCTAGTCTTTAAATTTCCTAAAATACGAACTTGTAGAGCTAACTATTTTCTTTTAAATCTATGACATGTGAGTAAGATATTATTGTCAAAGTGGAAGCATCCATGTTCTCAGCAAAATCCGTTTCATCTTCTCTTGCAACGAAAGTTAAAGAGAATCCACCTGTCTTTTCTTTCATGTGGTTGGAGTAAAATCAGAGGTGTAGAATCTCCAAGGAAAGTAAATCTGACAGTGACCTGCAGATATATTGACAGGATTCTGATCTTGCTACATCTCGCAGGCTAAGCTTGGTCAGACATTGCCTAGAACTTAAATATAAGAGCCTGGAATAACTCAAATGTTGATGAGGATAATTGTGTGCATGATTGTAGAGAGTTCCCAAATCCCACCATCAGGAAATAAGAGTGTGAAGGCACCAAAGGCTTTGTTACTTCAAAACAAAACAAAATGTTTTCTATCACACCTGGATAAATAATGACACCTCCCTGTGCTCACACCTGATCCCTAAGCAAAGATGCTTAGATTTGCAGAATCGGTCATGCTGAACCTCTGGTCTAACTAGGAGCTGGAAACAGCTGCAAAGACACCAGCACCAAGGATATAAAACAACTGGCCCTTTGATTAGCAAGTGTTATGAAGTGTCCAGACAACCAGCACCAGCTTGAGGGGTTTATTTTTCAGGGAGCCTAGGACAACATGTCTTCAATAGCCCCTCCTAGCAACTCTGATGCTGCTCATTCTCTTGCCCTCTTTCTCTGAACCTAAGCCATGTGGCAGCCCAAAGGGAGAGAGAGGTTAAAGCTTCTTCTTGCTCCTGTCACTGTTGCTCAGACACGGCTTAGGGCAGGGAAGCAAGCAGTAAAAGCAAAGAGAATGAGTTGCACCACGTTGGCTACCCTTGGCTTAGCAACATGCACTGGACTTGGAATGCACTGCTATGTAGTGGGGAAGGAAGAATCTATTTTAATTGGATTTACACATGGGGTTTGGGGGTTCCAACCCAACCGAGCTTTGTTTGCATTGAAGCGCCTCTTGTATCAAGTGCCCACTTACATCAAGTTGCTTGTGCACGGTTGCTGTTGGTCTTTAACAGTAAAAGAAAAAGAGCCCAACTAATCATATGCAAGCACAATAAAATTCTGCACAAAATATGTGTATTGTATGTATAATATGCAGGGACCCAGGTGGTGCTGTGAGTTAAACCACAGAGTCTAGGGCTTGCTGATCAGAAGGTCGGCAGTTCGAATCCCTGCAACGGGGTGAGCTCCTGTTGCTCGGTCCCAGCTCCTGCCCACCTAGCAGTTCGAAAGCACATCAAAGTGCAAGTAGATAAATAGGGACCGCTACAGCGGGAAGGTAAACGACGTTTCCGTGCGCTGCTCTGGTTTGCCAGAAGCAGCTTTGTCATGTTGGCCACATGACCCGGAAGCTGTCTGCGGACAAACGCCGGCTCCCTCGGCCAATAATGCGAGATGAGCGCCACAACCCCAGAGTCGGACACGACTGGACCTGATGGTCAGGGGTCCCTTTACCTTTACCTTTAATATGCCTAAAAGAGCCAAGCCCCTACTATACTATATTTCTGCAGCATAATTTTATATATTAAATATAATACATTTATATACATTATTGTTTAGAGTGGTTATTTTAGGAAATGTGGAATACATATGTGTGTATTTATATAATATTATACATATAATAACACATATAATATACTAGAATTGTTCATGTTTTTAGCAGAACCGCCAATTAGGAAGCAACTGAGCAAACTCTGATTGAAGGTATTTTATAATACCACAGCAGTCACTTTCTATGAGTAATGGGCCTGATCCAGCCCAAAGTCCCTTTGATTTTGATAGGAGATTTAGGGTTATAGTCACTGCTCACTGTAGTGCTAATGTGAACATTCTGCCACAACCTTCTGAAGCAGTTCTGGGGATGGCACGGGGTGGGGGTGGGGGTGGTGTGGGTCTCATTGCGCTAGTGCTAATCCTTGCATTAGCAGAAGAATTTGGTTGAATTCTACACTGCCCTTACACTGTATCTTTCACTCAGTTATCTGAGACTAAGACCCATTGGGTTCGATGTGACTTGCCTCTGAGAATGCATGTATGAAGGATTGCATTGTTAAGAATGCGCTTGGTTTGACATCACTCAAATCAATCGTATTTTTAAAAGCCTATGGTAGTTCAGCTGGAGATTTCAATAGTTGTGGAGATGAACAAGTGAGGCTGGTTCTGACTATGTGGAAGTAGTTCCAGGGCTGGTTCAAGACATTTGCAGGCAAATGCCCTCTGCAATGTGCATAGTACCCAAAACTAGTCAGATTATTTTGGATTGTGGTGGATCATGTCCTATTCTGAATAAAAATGTTGGTGTGTTTATTTATTTATTTATACAATTTTTAAGCCACTGCTCATCATTTAGGAACCCAGGGCAGTTTACAATACAATATTAATACACTGAAGCAATAAAAAGTCAAGTAAAAATGGACAACCATAATTGAAACAGTACAACAGACAATTATCAATTTATTGCTGGCCTTGTTGTATCAGCTGGCTGCCTAGGGAAACAGTTCTGTCTTCAGATGGTGCAAAAAGTTAAACAGCAATGGCACACCACACCTCTGAGGGAAGTGACTTCCAGAAATGGGGTGCCAGTTCAGAGAAGGCCCCATAATGTGTCCTCACACAGCGGATTTTGCTGAGTGGTGAGACATCAAAGAGGAGAGGGGGATACAGGGATTTCTCCATTTTGTTTGAAATGTCCTTTTAAATTTTTGAAAATGCTCAAATTGCATACATATGCATTGCTTTATGTTCTTTTCCACAGACTAAACCATGGGTAGGCAAACTAAGGCCCGGGGGCCAGATCCGGCCCAATCGCCTTCTAAATCTGGCTCATGGGTTGTCCAGGAACCAGCGTGGTATTACATGAGTAGAATGTGTTCTTTTATTTAAAATGCATCTCTGGGTTATTTGTGGGGCATAGGAATTCATTCATTTCCCCCCCTCCAAAATACAATCGGGCCCCCCACAAGATCTGAGGGACAATGGACCGACCCCTGCTGAAAAAGTTTGCTGACCCCTGGATTAAACAAACCCAGTTCTTTCCGGCTTTCTCCATATGACTCGCCTCGGAGACCTTTTGTGCCACCATGCTCTGATAAAGGTAATGTGTGGTAGCAAACGGTGTATATATATAGCTGGCAGCGACACTTTACAGGAGCTCTGTACAGCCAGGGAGGAATCCATCCTCATTCCATCTGCTGCTCTTACCTTTCAACACACGCTCCACTCGGCTGCCATTCCACAGTTGCAGGAAGAGATATATCATCTGAAGAAGCAGAGACAAATATTTGATTTGGATGATTACCCTGCAGGTGTCTCATCATCACCGTAGTGCAGAGATTACTAATTATTCCCCCTCAATTTGTGTACATTCTGCAGTAAATACATATATAGGGTGGCACAGATCATTAAGATTCTTATACATGTGGCCAAAGCCACTCATGCAGAATGTCTCATTCAAGGTGACCTCCAGAGGACAGCCAAGATCACCTTCTGGATTTCTTCAGGTGGTCTTTGATTCAGATCAGGCTCTCTACAGGCTGAAACTGCGAAGAGAACAAATTCACCCGTTTATTAAAAAGCATCGGGAAATGTTTGGAACATTGAGCTCTATTAGACATACTGACACTTAGATGTCACTAATCAGGAGACTTGGACTATAAACTCATGGCGCTTTCTTCTTTTCCTTCGTTCAGCAACAAGGCAGAAGCCGGTACAGAAGAGCTCCACTGTGAGGTACTGCCATCGACATTTGTCACAACCACAGAGCCTAGAGCTTGCCGATCAGAAGGTCGGTGGTTCGAATCCCTGCGACGGGGTGAGCTCCCGTTGCTCGGTCCCAGCTCCTGCCAGCCTAGCAGTTCGAAAGCACGTCAAAGTGCAAGTAGATAAATAGGAACTGCTACAGCGGGAAGGTAAACGGCATTTCCGTGTGCTGCTCTGGTTCGCCAGAAGTGGCTTTGTCATGCTGGCCACATGACCTGGAAGCTGTACACCGGCTCCCTCGGCCAATAATGTGAGATGAGCGCCGCAACCCCAGAGTCGGTCACGACTGGACCTAATGGTCAGGGGTCCCTTTACCTTTACCTTTACTAGGTGGAGCACCAAACTATATTTCTGGATGTTTCTTCTAGACCAGGGATAGAGAACCCATGGTCCTCCAGCTGTAAGAACACCTTGCCCCGTGGGGTGAAGCTACATCACTGCCATTTACTGGGAGGGATGAGTTGGCCAAGTTGGTCTCCAGTTCAGACCTCACCTGGAGTACTGTGTCCAGTTCTGGGCACCACAGTTCAAGAAGGAAACTGACAAGCTGGAACGTGTCCAGAAGAGGGCAACCAAAATGGTCCAAGGCTTGGAAACAATGCCTTATGAGGAACGGCTTAGGGAGCTGGGTATGTTTAGCCTGGAGAAGAGAAGGTTAAGGGGTGATATGATAGCCATGTTCAAATATATAAAAGGATGTCATATAGAGGAGGGTGAAAGATTGTTTTCTGCTGCTCCAGAGAAGCAGACACGGAGCAATGGATTCAAACTACAAGAAAGAAGATTCCACCTAAACATTAGGAAGAACTTCCTGACAGTAAGAGCTGTTCGACAGTGGAATTTGCTGCCAAGAAGTGTGGTGGAGTCTCCTTCTTTGGAGGTCTTTAAGCAGAGGCTTGACAGCCATATGTCAATAATGCTTTGACGGTGTTTCCTGCTTGGCAGGGGGTTGGACTGGATGGCCCTTGTGGTCTCTTCCAACTCTATGATTCCATGATTCTATGGAGTCACATTGGCCATACAACCCCAACCTTGGTACTACCTCCCCTCCCCTCCCCTCCCCTCCCCTCCTCTCCTCTCCTTGTAAGTGGCACTGATGTTGGAGCTAGGAGGCAGCTGTGCCCCACCAGGTGAACCACTCCTGTCCAGCTGTTGTGGAACTCCCACTCCACTTAAACCCAGCCAGTGTGGCCAGTGATCAGGGAAAATGGACATTATAGCCCAACAAGATCTGAAGAGCAACAAGTTTCCCTCTTACAGATCTAGCATACTATCACCATTAGCATTTATAAAATGCTATAGTATGTTCAAACCTTGTGAGGTAGGTCAGTGTTAATAGTCCCACATTGCAACCAGGGAACATTTATAAGAGTGAATTTGGAGCTGATTTATAAGAGTGCCAACATTTATAAGAGTGAATTTGGAGCTGATTATTTGTATCTTTGGTCGCATGTCACTGTTATTATAGCATGAGTGCTGTAATTACACACCAATGATGTTTTTCCTAAATTGAGAAAAGTTATGTGGCTGTAGTCACACCCCATTCTTACCCTTGTGTTCCTCCAGCCGGCAAATGTCTGAGTTATGACCACAGGAGATTAGAAGACATTAGACGAGAGGAGTGGCATGTGTGTGTCCGAACTGTGGCTCATCCTGATACTCACATTGCTATCTGCCATTTTCTCCTTAGATATTGTCATGAAGGGATTAGTTCAGGGGGTGGGTAGAAAGAAGAAGTTAAAGCATGTCTTTTAACCACAGACACTCTTACAGAATGTCAGTGAACATTGGGGATTTTTTGGGGGGGGGGGGGTGAAGAGAAAGTTTCCTTTTAATCACAGAAGCCCTCACAGGAGGCTATTGCTGAGATTACAAACTTATTGGCTATATTGTAATTCCAGGATACTATATTCAATTTTTTAAAACTCAAAGGAATGCCACTGCGCATTTAGGAAACTACTGACACCAACTTACCTCTAGAACTTCCCTCCTGAAAGGTCTATGAAAGTGCCCGGCTGCTGAGACTCATCCCTCAACTCCTTTTTCTATCTGCCATAACTCAAACTAATTAGCTCACAAACTGACAGTTCGCACGAGGTCAGAAGGAAGTGGCATGAAACAAACACCAGAAAAAACACACCTATCAACCCATCCCACACAGAAAGCAGGATGACACTTGTACGCATGACACACATGAAAATGTTGAGAATCTCTACTAGATCTTTCACAAATATCTGATTTATTGCAGTCAAAGAAAAAGCTAGGTTTTTTTAGTACAACATTCTGAAATAGTAGCCGAATAATCATAGAATCATAGAACTGTATAGTTGTATAGTTGTGTGGGGGAACTGGTTGCTCTCCCTAAATCTGCCCCTGGTCTGACGAAGGCAGAATACAGCAGGACTACTACAACAAGTCCAGGATAGAACCCTGTGGCATCCCACTTGCCACTTTCCCCCAGGATGACAGGGGAAATAACAGAAGAAAAAGTGAAATGTGCAGAAACTCATAAATTTTCTTTCTTTAGAAATCGGATGGGGTTTCCAAGACATCCATATTGTACAAAGTGTTTTAAAAATGCTAGGCTTTTTAAAATGAAGGATTGTTCCTGTATTTCCTAAGAAAAAGATAGACCCATAGAATTGTAAAATAAAAAAATTCCTTCAGTAGCACCTTAAAGACCAACTAAATTTTTATTTTGGTATGAGCTTTCGTGTGCATGCACACTTCTTCAGATACACTGAAATAGGAGTCCCCAGGCGCTTATGTGGAGAAGGGGTGGGGAGGGGGTATCACTCAGAAGGGTGGTGGAAGTGGGTGATTGAAGGACTGATAGCTGTTGATGACTGAAAATGACTGCAAATGGTTTTGCATGAAAAAGCAAGGGTTGAGATGGCTGAAGATCTCTTTATCATGTATAATGAGATAAGAATCCTATGTCTCTGTTCAAACCAGGTCCCTCCATGGTTTTGAGCTTGGTGATAAGTTGTAATTCAGCAACTTCTCTTTCCAGTCTATTTCTGAAATTCTTTTGTAGTAAGACAGCTACTTTGAGATCTTGTATAGAATGTCCTGGGAGATTGAAGTGTTCTCCTACTGGTTTCTCTGTCTTGTGGTTCCTGATGTCAGATTTATGTCCATTTATCCTTTGGCGTAGGGTTTGGCCTGTTTGTCCAATATAGAGAGCTGAAGGGCACTGTTGGCATTTGATGGCATACACAATGTTAGAAGATGAGCAATTAAATAGTCCTGAGATGGTATGTTGGATGTTGTTGGGGCCAGTAATGATGTTGTCCGGGTGTATGTGGCAGCAAAGTTGGCATCTGGGTTTATTGCAGGCTCTGGTACCAGTGTCTATTTTAAGTCTGGTGGTTGTATTATTGTGGGTGAGGAGTTGTTTAAGATTGGGTGGCTGTCTGTAGGCAATGAAAGGTCTTGTCATAGACATTGTCATAGAATTGTAATGCTTCCTTCCCTGATTGCTCCCTCCCTCTCCTGCAAGGGGCTCCAGCTGTCCAGGTGGCAGCACCATTCAATGGCTATGAGGTGCCTCTGGGGTGGGGTGGGACAAGGTGGGAAGAGAGGAAATGGTAGAGCTGATGCCAATGTGGGCCTCCACCCAGCTGCCCAGTCAACCGAGTGGCACAACACTTGCCCTGCCCCAGGAGCCAGCAACCCATGCTACGCCACTGATGTGTTCTGATGCATATTTAATTCTATGACTAATGAATTAGGTCAGTTTACTTTATATTGCAGGGATGCAGGTGGCACTGTGGGTTAAACCACAGAGTCTACGGCTTGCCGATCAGAAGGTCAGCGGTTCGAATCCCCGCGATGGGGTGAGCTCCCGTTGCTTGGTCCCAGCTCCTGCCAACCTAGCAGTTCGAAAGCACGTCAAAGTGCAAGTAGATAAATAGGTACCACTCCAAGCGGGAAGGCAAACAGCATTTCTGTGCGCTGCTCTGGTTTCGCCACATGACCTGGAAGCTGGACCTAATGGTCAGGGGTCCCTTTACCTTTACCTTATAATGCAGACCATAACTTTTGCCTATGATCCCTAAAGGGGACCTCCGAACTCCAGTTCCATAGCAGAAATGATCAGAGCCTGCTGTTTTCACCCCAGTGTGAACAGCAGCATTATTCCCTAGGGAGGAGTGTGAGGAACCAGCAGCATAATAGCATATTGTGTGATTATTCCCTGACTTATAATTAAGCTGTTACAGCAAAGGCACATTACTGCTTTCTAATGTCACCAACAGGAACCTCTTTGCTTTCAATGGAAAGTGAGTCACTCCAGTAATTAAGAAAAAAGTTCCCTCCATGACTCGAGCAAGACCTCCCAGGAGCTCAGATCGGATTATTTGAGAAGTATCAGCATTACAAGATAACCTATGGTTTCTTCCCAGTAGCCCATGGAATATCCAGAAATTACATGTTTAGTCAATCAGCACTTGAACACATTGTCAGGAAAAGACTTGAAGGCAGTTAACGTACCGTTTAAGCATCAAGAAGCCCTGAAGCATAGCAATAGTAGGCTTCCCACCTGCTAGATAAGAAGATCCACAGAATATGGTAAGCAACATCAGCCAGAGGTGAAGACTCATACTGTTCATTCACCACAGATCCATTTCATTCAGGAGTGATATTATAAGTTAATAATAATGTGGGCTGAGATCCTTTGCATGCTTCCTCCCGGACTTACTTCTGAGTAAACACACATGGAGATGTGTTGTCGGTCAGTAATTAGGAGCAGGTTAAGCAGGGCCATCTTAAGGGTATCCAGCGCCATGGTGCAAAATACCTCCGGCGCCCCCCCACTTGCTAGGCGCCATTGGAACGGTGGCTAGGAAGCCTGCTGTTGTGAGGGAGTGTGGCGCTCCTTTCGGGCGCTGCTCCCGCTGCCCCCCTTGCCTGGGCGGGCTTGCTAGGCGCCGTTGGAACGACAACTAGCAAGCCTGCTGTTGCGAGGGGACGTGGCAGGGACAGCGCACCGAAAGGAGCCCTTTCAGGCGCTGTTCCCGCTGCCCCCCTGCAAGCCTGCTGTTGCGAGGGGGCGTGGTGGGAACAGCGCATGGCGGAGGATACAGTCGACCGCCCCCTGCAAGTGCGAGGGAGGAGGGGCAGTGGCAGAGCTAGGCTGCTTCAGCAGCAGCACCTCGCTCGCCACCTCGAACATGAGCAGTGTGCGGGGCTGCTGGGCGCCCTAGCCCAGCGCCCCTGATGGGGAGGCACCCTGACGCACTGCACCACTAAGCTAAATGGAAAGGACGGCCCTGATGTTAAGATGAGTCTAATTTTGGGTAATGAAAATGGTGTTTTGAGGCTTGCAGTCAACATGGGTGGGCAGAGGACTCAACTGGCAGAGAAGAACTAACAGGATTGTAAAGTTTACAGAGTCAAAGGTGATTTTATATTTAGATTTGTAACACTTGGATGAAATTGGATGAATTCAAATGATGAGTGTGTATAAGAGAGAGATTTCTCTCAAAAATTCTGTTCACCTCTACTACACTTGTTCAAGTGCGGCAGCTGGAACAAAATAGGTAGGGTTCTGCATCTCCGAGAACCCAAACCTAATGTGCTTATTCAGTGTAATATGGGAGGGAGGGAGGGAGGGAACCAGCTCTAGAAAGCTAGGCTCAGGCAATCAAACCCATTGCAATTTTGGTCATACTTTGACTGAATTTGTAGAGCCTACCTAATTTTGGGAAAATATTGCTCTCCCATCTGCTATTCTGCACTCAATTAACTAAGGACAAGTGATCATTCCAAAACTGTATCTGTTTCTTTTCATAAAGCAGAGGCTGTTGACAGCTGACATGATTGTACACACTGCTGCTGGCTAGGGCACTCTGTCGTCGTCTTGGCTGTGTGGCTACCAAAAGGGAGAGGCCAGTAATCTCCTCTGACTAGCTTGTCCCCTTTCCCTCCATCCTGTCACTATGCCTCCAGTAGGCTGTCTTTTGTCATTGCTGCCACTGGGAGCATTCAAAGGCAAGGGCCTCGTTTCCATTGGCTGGCTGTTACTCCTAACACATGCACAATTGGACACCAAACAAATGCACTCACGAAGCAGACATAATCGCAGACAAAAGGAGAGGGTGGTTGCGCTAAAGAATGCAGGGGCAGGGAGAAGGAGGAGGAGGAAGGCAACTGGGGATATTAATTAATAAAACAAAATAAAGTAGACTGCTTAAAATCGAAATGCATCAGCAGAGATATTGTGCAAGCAGAATGATCAAAGCTGATGAGTTCTTTCTTTGTGGCTAAACTGAGTATTGGTTTCATGGGTACTTAGCTTATAAAATGAGAGGCAGTGGCTCCCAAACTTTCCTGGAACAACTTCTGTTCCAGATGCCTTGAATTCCAACATTTGTCTTCTTTTTCAAAGTCTCAGTCCCCAACCTTGAAAAAGAGATTGAGGCTCAAATTAGTCTCTGACTGTGATCTGTCCCTTTCCAGGCTATTTCAAGTAGACTAATTTAATGGCAGGAATACTTAGCAGAAAACTAAAACTAATGGTTGAAAGGAGATAGACGCAAGCTAATCTAATTATAGGGCTTTTTCATATATAAAAATCAGTTCAGATCAGATCAGACAGTGCCTTGGGAATTACAGCTCACATTTCGGTATTTTCTCTGACTTGTGCTGATCTCATTTTAACAGTGTTAATTTAGCAAGAGAAGATACAAAACTCCCATACTGTTCCCTCCCACTCTGCTGCACAGGGGTGTTGCCAAGGGGGTAACAGACATGGACCAAATATCTCTTATTCCTCCTTTATTTAATTTTACCAACAGGCATCACAGGTGCCATTTATTTATTTAAACCTATAACCCGCCCTAGCTGGAAGACTTTGAGTTAGTAACATTCACTGAAACATTGGGGGTGGGGGCTTAAGAAAAACTGAACTGTTTAATACCTAGCCAGTATTTAACCTCCTCCCCTGATGCACCTGTTCCTGTATCAGTTTAAGACAGCCTAGTTAGTTAGGCAATTAATTAATTAATGCATGTTGTGCAAGATCATTACTCTGGTGAACTCTCCCAAGGGGAAAAAAACATATTTATTTATTTGTATGTGAAACTGACCTTCGTGCTTTCAGACCAAAGACTGAGGTACTGTTTACATACAAACAAAATGACAATACTGTATAAACCACCCCTAAAATAACGAAGAAAAAACATCACCACCACCACCACCACAAAAACAACAACAGTTAATTAATTAAATCAAATAAATTCCAATCAGCAGTGGCCCTTAAAATACGCCATTTGCTCTCAGGTTCAAAAGCGTTTTTTAGAGAGGTGTGTCTTCACTTGCCCAGAAAAAAGACATCAGGAATGCACCAAACCGCCACATCATGGAGAAGGCCCTATTCGATAGTTCCAGGGAGCTCTGAATTTCGAGACATTGCATTCTGTCAGTATCTGATTGAAGTATCCCAGTCAGAGATTTGGCAGCAATATATATAAATTTGCTTCCTTGATTACAGTCTTAAACTCGAAATCTATTACCCCCACATTGTCCTTGTTTCCCACCCTGCTCCAGGGTGGTAGAAAAATGCTACAGCAAGGGGGACATATTCACCCAGAGGGAAAAGGCAGGCAAATCTCACAAACCCCAAGGAAATGGCATCACCACCGGGTGCTCCTAGTCACAACAGGCTTTGTTCAAGTTCACCTTGTGCAAAACCAGAGGAGTCTGTTAGCCCCAGAGCATAATGGGGTGGGGTGAGATGCAAAGAGGCAGAAGGAGAAAGAGAAGGGGGGGGGAATGAGTGCAAATCCAAATGTCGATTTGTAGACATAGCGAGGAGAGCCTGCTGGCTGACAGACTGATTTATTGGATTCTTCCAGTTAATCACTGCCGGCCTGTGGCCAAACGGATCTCCAGCAAAGCTGAAAGGCAGCCGAGGGAAACAGGCTTATAAGCATAAAGCCGCATAATGGTGTTCAATGAAGTGTGAGACTTTTAGTTCAGTCTCACTGAGCCGGCCGCACCGCCGGAATGTCAAAGAGGGATTGTGGGTGGAAAAATTATGGATTTAAACTGCTAGCTGTAAATGAGGTCAATATGTCTGGTTCATAAACAGTCCGAACCTATTCCAAGAATGCAGTGAGGGGGAAAATTAGCGTGAAGCCAACGCTGTAGACAAACCTCATTGAGATATAATTGCGGCTATAAATACAAGCGAAAAGCTTACCGAGTGCAATAAAATACAGACATGCTTTTTTATCTCTCTCTCTCTCTCCCCACCCCCTCCACATTCCTCCTCCTTTGAATCTATGCATTTGTTAAATGCTGTGCATCTATAATGCTTTTTCCCCACCCCCCACTCTCAACCACATTTCCCTCTTGTGACACCCAGTGTTGAAATTAATTGAGTGTTCTTGATCTCCCATTCCATTTTATTCAGCTGGGATTGGGGAAAAAAATGAAAAGAGCACATCTAAAGCATTTTCTTGCCTTTTGCTTTTCTATTTGAATCAAGTTGAAATGTGTTTTTCTGTCCCTGTTTTTTTAAAATACATCACATCTTTCTTTACATATAATTAAAAAAAGCGGAAAGTCTATTTTTTTTTAACTGATACATCTGTTAGATCATTTGAATCTCAATATAATGAGGTGACATCAAAGACAAAGGCTGGTTACTAGAGAGCATCTTTTTTGTGAGATACCTCATCTTTGCTCATGAAAGATTGATTTTAAATTAAGATGATGTTTCCTATTTTTAATGAAAGACATCCTCCCCTCCTTCCCCAGTCAACTGAAGTTTATTATTACTGTTTGTTATATCCTGAGCTAAAAAGGACTTTTTAAGGGGGAGGGGGGCAGATGCTTGCAACTTGATTCACTCAGAATCCAATATAGTAATAAATTAAAGACTAATCGCTGCGGTCAGGTGGTATTTCCCCCAAAGTCAATTGATTTAAACGGCAGTAATTTGGCTAGTAAGGCTGGTCCTGTTTAAATTGAACCCATTAATATAATAGCACCGACATTGGAAGCAATCCATCTTGTAGCAGAGCCTTTCCTGGTCAGTGATTCAATAACTGGATGGGGATACCCTGTAAATACAGCATCCAAATAAACTGGAATTGGTGATTACAGTTAGCAGTGAGAGAGGAAAAGAGAAAGAACGGGACACTATGTAGCCTTTGCCGTTCAGACCATGCAACCCCTATCCTTAAATCCGTGCCTTAGCTATCCCTTCCATTTTCCTCATCTAACACAAACTCCTTATCATTTTCTTTGCGTAAGGTTACCAGGTTCTTTTCATTGAATCCGGGGACACTTTTCAACTTCAATGGATTTTGTAAATCCGGGGACTGTCCCTGGGACACGGGGCGTCTGGTAACCTTATCTTTGGGGCTCTCTATGGGCAGCCTTGTCCCAGCCCCCCCTGTAGTTCTTTGCTAACTTCCCCGCCTGGGATCTCTCCTCCCACAATTCTGCAGCTTTCCACCACTGTGAAGGTATCGTGTTTTTCTCAACCACTCTGCCTATTCTCACCCAGGCAGATCTTACTTCCCGTTCCCATGCCAAAAGATGGTAGAGGCCATCTTGGCTGTGAGTCCCAGAAGACGTGCTCCTTGCCTTGCAGCTGCAAAAGGTGAGGCTGCTGAACAGACTCTTGGAGTTGGGGCATCGTTGGAGGGGGAGCATTCTTGCGCCTATTGATTTCTGTATCTTTATTTTTAGATCTCATTATGATTTATTGTGGAAATTGTTAATTTGGTTGTGTGCTCTTTGAGGTTGTTTTATTTATTGTTTATTGTTATAGTTGTAATTATGTAAGTTTTTTCGCCTTGTAAGCCATCTTGAGCATGTTTTTAATTATGGAAAGGAAGCATACACATAACACCGGTCTTGAAAGATCTACATTGGCTCCCAGTACGTTTCCGAGCACAATTCAAAGTGTTGGTGCTGACCTTTAAAGCCCTAAACGGCCTCGGTCCAGTATACCTGAAGGAGCGTCTCCACCCCCATCGTTCAGTCCGGACACTGAGATCCAGCGGCGAGGGCCTTCTGGCTGTTCCCTCGTTGCGAGAAGCCAAGTTGCAGGGAACTAGGCAGAGGGCCTTCTCGGTGGTGGCGCCTGCCCTGTGGAACGCCCTCCCAACAGATGTCAAAGAGGAAAACAACTACCAGACTTTTAGAAGACATCTGAAGGCAGCCCTGTTCAGGGAGGCTTTTGATGTTTAATAGATTACTGTGTTTTATTTTTCTGTTGGAAGCCGCCCAGAGTGGCTGGGGAGACCCAGCCAGATGGGCGGGGTATAAATAATAAATTATTATTATTATTATTATTATTATTATTATTATTATTATTATTATTATTATTATACAAACATTATGTTTGGTAGGAGGTAGACAGCAACACATATCTTCTTTAAAAATGGTTACATAACAGGTGGTATGACAGACCTGTGCCAGAGACTGGGGAGTTACTGCTAGTCAGACTAGACAGTACTGGACTAAATGGGCAGCTTTTTATATGTATGATTACTAAGTAATCCAGGAAGCCTTTTACAGGCCTTCCTTTGCTATTCCTTTGCTATATAACTTCCCCCATAGTGATTGGCTCCTTTCTCATCAGCCACCAAACAAGATACTGGCAGTCATGAACACAATGCACCTCTTAATTAATGTGAAGGAGCAGGACATTTTCAACATGATGTGCACTCTTCACAATTCCCAGGGAAGTCTTGGCAGGGGCGGCGGTGGGGGGGGGGAAGGATTACAGGCGCAATGTGACTGCTTTCACCCCAACTATCTACATGCCTCTCCTGCCCTTCAGCCATACATTCTAGAAAAGAGCCTTTTTACTAAATTGACCCTTCAGCCTTCAAATGGTGATTATGCTCACAAGAAAATAGTAATCCATTAATGCCGGGGCTTTCAAACTTCCTGCCCTCAGGGAAACCTTCCACAGTCAACTTGTCTTCTGAGGAACTCCTGTGCATTGCAGAGGTGGTCTGTCAGAAAGTGCGCACCCTTAGTTTTTTCTGAGCCCAGGGTCAAACCCATTGGGCTGTCTCATTGCTTCCCACAGACAGAAGAGTGTTTCTTCAAATGCACTAAACCAGGAGTGCAGAACCTCTGGCCCTGGGAATTCTTCTCAGATCACACTCCTCATCAGCCCTTCTGTACACCTATCCACCCCACACCCCACCCCACTTGCAGCTGGAATGTGTCCTTCAGCAGGAATAATGCCTCTCATTGTCCTGGATGGAGAGGTGTGTGTAGAAACCTCTGACTTTTGCATCACTGGAATGTACTCCTCTGTAGTAAGGTAAGACCCGCATGTGTTGTTTCTGGACCCCCCCCCAATCCCTCCAGCATGGGGGCTCCAGAAGGTTGCCTATTAGTTAGTTGCATTCAAAAAGGTTCTACACTCCTGCACTAAACATTCTCCTTTGATTGTACATTGAGGAAGAATATTAGTAAAGACTGGTGAAGCTTTATTTCAGGATATCTTGGCTACCATCATGGGCGTAGCCAGGGATTTTGTTTGGGGGTGCAGGACTTTGTATGGGGGGAATAACTGACATAATTGGTCAGTTAGTTAAGTATTCCTATTGTTTTACTTGATCTGGGGGGACAGTTGCCCCTCCCTGCTCCCCCTTGGTTACACCCATGTCTACCATTGCAGCTCTTCTCATAAAGTAACCCATAAAAAGCACACCTTCTGTTTCAAAATCATGGTATTATTGGGTAGGGTAAAAGCTAACTGAGGGTAGCTACATCATACAAGTACAGTGGTACCTCTACTTACAAATGTTTCTACTTACAAATGGAGCTCCATCCGCCATCTTGGATGCAGTTTAGATAGGATTTTTTCTACTTACGAATTTTTAGATAGGGTTGCTTCGACTTACGAATTTTTTCTCCCAATGCATGCCTATGGGATTCGACTTACAAATGTGCGTTCAGAACGCATTAAATTCGTAAGTAGAGGTACCACTGTAAGCAAATGGTACAATGGTTGTGACCAAACCACCACAAGTCAACCTTTTCACACAACTTTAGCATGCTGAGCAGCCTTGCTTGCAAGAGTGTAACATACCAGTTTATTGTGCAACCGAATTTTTGAATGTTTTCTAGGGCATGTAAGAAATTATTGTCTCACCTCCAGATTATTTTGCCACATCAATGTCGAGGGGGCTGGGAGCAAACACCATGATGATGTCACCATCTCAAAAACAAAACTATAAGCTGCCATGCCTCTCCACCAACCTACTTATCTTATGGCTCTAGTCATGATGAGGGGTGCATTTGCTAGGTTTATATTTCATTCTTCCTCCAAGGAGCAGCTTGTTCTTCTCACAGCAATCCTCTGAGATAGGTTAGGCCAAGAGATGGTGGCATGACCTAGGCAATCTAATGAGCTGCATTGCTCAGCAAGAATATGGACCCAAGATCCAACCTCCATGTTCACACGCTACCCATTGTAGAGGAAAAGGAAAGCGAATCTTTTGAGTTCTGAGAGGTGTCTGCCGGGGATAGGAGAGGAGGAATTTCAAGTAAGCAGCACTCTCACAAGCTTAGGTTCAGGCATTTTGTGTTTTCTCATTATGTTCTTAATCTGATTTTTTTAGTGAGAGGATTATTCTTTTCCAAGTGGATACTAGGAATGGATTCCACCACCACCACCATTCCGCACGTATACCATATGGAACCATTACAAAATGGCTAAGGGCTTTTCACTTTCCTAGTTGTATCTTTTCTTACCCCTTCTTCCCCAGATTGTGTGAATGTTCATAGCATTCAAAATTAGCATCTGCCATGCATAATCATGTTCTGGTTTTATCTAAATGATCTCTTTTTTTGGTTTTGCTTGTGAAAAATTCAAATTTTTATTTTGTTTTGCTGGTTGTTGTTGTTTTAAAAACAAACACCAAAGTGATTTTCTTTTGTTCATATATTACCGAATATCTGTTGACAAAAACAGCTTTCTTGATGTGTCCAATTAAAATGACTTGTGTTTCTTCACAATTTGTCATCCTTTTACCAAGCAACACCTCTATTTTATTTATATAGGCTTTAAGATATACACATGAATATATACATACACAAGCAGTAAAGCTTTACATGTATATATGCAGATGCACATGCAAGCCGACAGACAAGCAAATAAATAAATACTACATACACATTAATATATTCTGCATTGCACCCTTTCATAAATATAAACTTGTGATGGCTGGAAAGGGTGGCATACTTTTTCCATGAGTAAGGAATGACTGCATAACTCATGAGTGGCAAAGCAGAGCCATGCTGCTAATGGATTGTGTGCAGGCAGCCTTAGTGAATGAAAATAAAAATCCATTAAACTGCCCATCATAACATATTATAGATACACCACACCAGAGGGTTGTGTCTGCAGAGTAACTAATATTTTTGTTAGAGCTAGCTGAAATAATTAATACAGTCGAAGAAATAAAAAGATTTATGGCTGGTGTTTATTTCCCACTGGCAGGCTCTAAATACGTATTTCATTCATAATGTGGTGTGTGTTAACCTATTTCTGGGAATTTCTAGGATGGAATTCACCCATTCTTTGGATATTAAGCAATACAGAATGTTCGTGTTACTTTGGATGGATCTATCCAACTTTTTTTTGTACCTTCCTGCCACCAATATTTGAGTGATTGCTGCAGATCAGGAGCAGACGACTGAACTATGAAATTAACCTCAATACTTATTTAATTGAAAAATTTAGATCCTGCCCTTTCACTTACCAAGATAGTGTTAAAGGCAGCTAACAGAGGTCAAAACAGAGGAAACCGATCAACTATTCAACAATTAAAACAAAAGCCACATCCACCCCAAACCCAGGCACATCATGACAGCCACAGATTAAAGGTAAAGTAAAGGGACCCCTGACCGTTAAGTCCAATTGTGGATGACTCTGGGGTTGCGGCACTTATCTTGCTTTATTGGTCAAGGGAGCCGGCGTACAGCTTCCAGGTCATGTGGCCAGCATGACAAAGCCGCTTCTGGCGAAACCAGAGCAGCGTACGGAAACGCTGTTTACCTTCCCGCCACAGTGGTACCTATTTATTTACTTGCACTTTGACGTGCTTTCAAACTGCTACCGCTGGGTCGGCAGGAGCTGGGACTGAGCAATGGGAGCTCACCCCATCGTGGGGATTCGAACCGCTGACCTTCCGATCGGCAAGCCCAAGGCTCTGTGGTTTACACCACAGCGCCACCCACGTCCCTTAGCCACAGCTTAAAACACCTTAATTAATGAAAAAGTATACCTGAACAAAATTATATTCACATGGTGATGGAAGCAAAAAAAGACAGGGGACCAATTGCATCTCCCATAGGAGAAATGGGTGAATTTGTCAGTTTTGGTTTTTCACCATTTCTCATTTTTCCAGTTTTAAGTTCAGTTCTCCACAATTCCACATCAGTTTTCCATTTTTTTTAAAAAAAAAAGTTCACATGAAAATTCATAAGCATTTTGTGTGCATTTTTAATATACACATTTTTGTATTCACTTTTGACTAACACAATTTTTGTAAGACATATTTTCCCTAATATTTACCTAATATGCACATTTGTGTGTTATTTTCACTAATATATGCATCTTTGTATACGTGGCTGGAGAACTGCATTACAAAATTTTAAAAAACTGAGTTTTGAAGGATCCCTGGGTTCACATATTTGTTTCAGAAAGTTCAAATTAGGTAGATTCGCCTTTAAATGCTAAAGTAGATTCGCCTTTAAATGCAAACTGGATTAAACCTCTCCCCTAGATGAGGTGGCTAGAGAAAAGGCTCCCTCATGTATCCTGAGTCACCTAGGACCCACAAATATCAGGATGCAGAGAAGGACCTTTAGCTATGAGAAGGATAATATGAACTTGGCATCACATTTGAACAGGGAAACCCAGCCACTTAATTCCATATTTTTGACCAGTGATTTGGAAACGGCAGCAGCACTAAAACACATCTATACAAACAGGCATAGATTGAAGTAGCCACATGACTGCTTAAGTACCAGCAAAACAAGCTCTATTTAGCACACTTCTAAGCACCCCAAATAATCACATGCAGGTGGATTGGCAGATGGCTGTGCTCACATCATGCTGAAAGTTTACATTTTTGTGATGTGGCCATCATGCATTTAGGCACATGCCTGATGTTGTTATTTGGGTCTCAGATGTAAGCCATAAAAAAAATCAGTTATTAGCCTGGTTTTGTTGCAGCACAGTACTTATGACCAGAAAAGGGCCATACAAACTCTTGCCCCGTGCACACCCACACAGAAGCGAGAATGGACCACTGTGTGCCATAAAAGCCCAACCTCCAATTTCGGGCAATAGAGGTTTTCACAGGACACAAAAAGTGCTAATTATACCTCTGAAAGTACGGTATTCCTAAGAATAAAGGTAAAGGGACCCCTGACCATTAGGTCCCGTCATGACCGACTCTGGGGTTGCAGCGCTCATCTCGCGTTATTGGCCAAGGGAGCCGGCGTACAGCTTCAAAGTCATGTGGCCAGCATGACTAAGCCACTTCCGGCGAACCAGAGCAGCGCACAGAAACGTCGTTTACCTTCCCGCCGGAGTGGTACCTATTTATCTACTTGCACTTTGACGTGCTGTCGAACTGCTAGGTTGGCAGGAGCTGGGACCGAACAACGGGAGCTCACGACCTTCTGATCGGCAAGCCCTAGGCTCAGTCGTTTAACCCACAGCGCCACTGGCATCCTTATTCCTAAGAATGTGAACACCCAAAACACCTTTCTGCCATCTGCCTATATAATCATGGAAATACATAGGCAGATATAGTATATTTCAATGTGGCAAATTTACACTGAATAAGCCCTGAATCCTTATGCAACACAGGTTCCAATGAAATGAGAGAGGAACAATTCTTCATTGATATTGCACCCAATGTCTCTTTGCCAAAGATATGTTGTAGTTAGGAGTTTAGAGCCTTTAATTGGCGTAAAGCATTGGAATTTTTTCTCATTGGAAACTTTGATGGAGCATCGTTTTGATTATGGTAAAATGCAGGTGAGTTAGTGGGAACCAGAGATGTTGTAATGATGTTTTTCTTCTAGATATAAAAAATATATGTATGAAAGGCTTAATTGGGATGCCAGAAAGAGGGATAGCAAAAGTCACCTGAAAATCATACATTTGATCCGAGCACTGCAGAATCCAGATAGTGGCATTTAAAAGAGATTATGCTGTACTACTGAATGTAAAAATCATATTTTGAAGCATTGTTTGTTTTGATGTTTTCTTTCTAATTTGCTTCTCTCTCCCCATAATGGTGTTATCGTAACACAAAACTCTCCTCCCACTTTCGAAATGCCTCCCCTCCCTGATTCCATTTGTTGTGACAACCTGGAGTGATTGCCTCAGGTAAGACATAGCAAGTGAGCAAGATGCCAAAGACAGAGATTGGCCTTTTTCTGGTGGAGAATGTGGGCAGATTTACTTTCAACACTCTTTTAACAATGTGAAAATTACAAATGTTACAAGGGAGCAACAGATCAGAAATCAGTTGGGGCCACGATACAAATACAGCTGTGAGGAGACACACTGTAATTTACTTTCTGTTATGAATCTTTAATCATATACAGTTTTAAAAAGGTTTTGGCGAAATCAGATTTTCATTTGATAATTTCCTCTCCATTTGTGACTTAACTTTTCCAAAGCACCTTTCACTATACAGTACAAAGTGCTTTGCATTCTTATCTCATAATCTTCAGAGCAGCCCTTTGGGGTGGGTCACACTGAGCAGCAGTGCCTTGTCCTAGGCCTCATAATTAGCTTTATGTGTCAGCCTGGATTTGTGTTTGAGAGAGTCACAGCTAAACCTCACACATTAATTGCTGCACTACGACAGTTATTTCTTTCTAGATGCCATTGGAACCCTTCTGTGGTAGGAGCAGTGTCATAACTTGGTGACCCTGCCCCGTTTATTTCCTCTTGAAAGGTCAGTGTACTTAGTATATGGTACAGAAATCTTGCCTATCAAGCAGTTTCTGGATTCAATTCAAAGTACTGGTGTTGGCCTTGAAAGCCTTAATTAGTTCAGAACCTAATTATCACAAAGATTGTCTCCACCCAAAAACCAAACTTGTTGAGCACTTTTTTGGGGGGAGGGAGTTTTGGAGCTTGGGGTGGTGGTGAAGATAAATTGATGATAAACTCTTTGCTCTGGCGCTGCCACCAGCTGTTTGGGATTCGGGGAGGCGGGGGGTGCCATTTCCAGCCAACCGTGGGCTGCGCTTCCTGCCGCATGCACGGCTGACTCTGGCACGCAGCAGGTGCCGCATCTTCTCAGGTCAGATGCACTTTGCATTATGACAGGCACAGGAATGGTGTTCTTGCTGGCTCCGCAGGGAGGGTCAATGGGCCCCTCGGGCTTCCTGCCAGGACGAGGGCATCCTGGGTCAGTGAGGCAGCTGGCAAGGAAGGTCCCTCCACCCCAGTTTGGCAAGCAGAGCGTGGCGCTAGGCTGGACTCCTTCCCCCCCGAAGGGCGGCGTACATGTGGGGTCTTCCTGGTTTCCCAACGGCAAGGCATCCCGGTGCCAGCCCCTCTCAAATACCCTCACTTGAGGCAACCCTTCCAGGAACCACGGGGACCCCAAGTCCCACCCAGGAGCTGCCCACAGCCCTGTCCACCTCCAAAACCTGGCAAGGACGAAGGAAGGGCCAGGTTGGAGGCATGGGTCCCCTCAAGGAGTTGCTCCGCCTGCCCTGATGGAAATGGGGGGGGGCATCTAGCCAGTCAGGCTCTAGCAAGGTGTCTCCTCCTACCCGCCCCCCCAAAATCCCAGTCACTTAGGCATTTGCTTCCTTTTCCTGCTGCATCTGTGACTGGAGCTGTTGGGGAGGTTGCATGGGATTGCTATACGTGCAGGTTTTCCCGGGCATTTTTACTGCTTACCGGAAATCCCACCCCCCCGGACACAATTTCTGAGGGCCCAATGCCAGATACGTCTGAGAAAACCCGGACGTATGATAGCCCTACCATATGAGCCTACCCAGACTCTGTATTTGTCACCCATGAGATGCCCTTCTCCAAGAGTCTCCTCCAGCGGATATGTGGAGGAGAGCAACATGAGAACAGGCCTTCTCAATGGTGATTCCTCATTAGTGGAAAGGTGTCTCTAGGGAAGCAGGCCGGAGTTTTTAGGCACCAGGCTTCTTCAGCAGGTGGGGCAGGAGTTAGTACCACTCTGGAATAATGCTAGCAATTTTGGGGTGTATTTGCAAAAGCCCTTGAGCTTTTGAAGAAGAGTTTGGATTTGATATCCCGCTTTATCACTACCCGAAGGAGTCTCAAAGCGGCTAACGTTCTCCTTTCCCTTCCTCCCCCACAACAAACACTCTGTAAGGTGAGTGGGGCTGAGAGACTTCAAAGAAGTGTGACTAGCCCAAGGTCACCCAGCAGCTGCATGTGGAGGAGCGGAGACGCGAACCCGATCTCCCAGATTACGAGTCTACTGCTCTTAACCACTACACCGTGAATATTCAGAGTAATGTCACATACATAAATGCCATTTTTAAAACTGAACACAGGAATAATTGTGCAATAGTTATGATCTACAGTAAAAAAAAAGTTTACAGTTTCCTACTGTAAAAGCTACCACAGGAGCTTGCTGTGTTTAACTCTGTAGTGTGGATGTGCCCAAGGTACTCCCGCATAGAAACACCCAGCATTCAGGGGAGGAAACAAGCCAAACCTTTCATGTGATGACTCTGGCCAGCTTTCAACAGAACATTAAAAACAGAATAAAACTTCAAACATTAAAAACTTCCCTACAAGGATGTCATTTCCATGCTTTTTATTATAAAAATTACAAAGAGGGAGTGGAATTTTGAACTGCACTAGCAACAATTCAATCTTTAATTCGACTTCCGAATTACACACATCCCCTTGCCCCCACCCTCCTTTTTTCATTTTTGTCTGGAAAGTATTTGGTTTGCAGAAATAAGGCTGGTTTAATAAAATTGGCCTCCTTCCTAAAAGTTTACCTGTGAGAACGCCGAACATAATAAAATCAGATTATGAAGGCAATCATATTTACCAGTAATAAATCAAATCTTGCAGACATCAGTTAAGTCTCCCTTACTGCACTGGGACAATATCAAGTGTGCATACATCAATACCTGAGGTGCCAGAAATATATTTCATAAGTTCAGGGGAAGAAATTGCACATACACTTGCCGCACCATTATGAGCAGTGAATTTGTAATGTGAACATTATGATGTACAAAGTGGCTTTGCTCTTACATTTAATAAGTACCGCATGTCAGACCCACAAACATAATAGAATTTGTGGATGATTTCTTACCATTAAATGCAGGTTATTGTTTTCAGGAAGAGAACTGCTTGGAGCTTCATCAACAGTATCTAATTTTAAGGAGCCATTCTCATCCTCTTCATCACTTCAACGCACAGCAGTTTCTTTAGAGCAGTAATGCAATAAAAAATATATTAAATAAAAGCCGGAGTGAAATAAGCATGGGGCAATCTTGCCCTGGTTTTTTATTATTATTATTATTTAAAAAGGGGCTTGCTTTTAAAAGCATGTCATTGCTTTAAAATAAGAAGAAGTCATGATCCTAAGAACTTGTTCCACATGCAGAAGCCACTTTCCACTTGGCTGTTTTCATCCTCCAGCTGCATTGTGCAGAAACCTTGATGTGGACTGACTGGTGCTCAGTGATAAAGCATATTCTTTGTATGCAGAACATCCTAGGTTCAATCTCTGGCATCTGCAGATAAGGACCAGGAAGGACTCTGGTCAGTGTAGGAATGGACAAGCCTATCAATCTTGGTTTCTAAATGGTTTCCCTTTCTCCACCCTCACCCCCCCCCCACAATCTTAAATGGAGTTTCCACATTTCCACACCATATTTTTTTCTTAAGTCTTCATGAAAATGTGTCAGCGCTTTAGTATACATTTCTCCCAGAAGTACGTGTTTTTATATGCATTTTTCCTCATACACACATTTTTGCAATTTCCAGTAATATATTTGTATGTTCACTTTCACCAATATATACCAGTACCTTTTTCTGCACCCTTTCCTCTAATAGATATGTTTTTTGAATGCATTATTTGTAAAAAGACATTGCAAAGTTTGGAGAAGGGAGAATTTGAAGGATAGCTGTTTTTTACTTTGTGCACTACTTTGAGAAGTGTGAACTAGGTCAGTTTGCATTAAAATGTGGATTAAACCAAATGTCCTTCCCTAGTTAATCTGGGTCCTCCTGGGCCAGCATGCTCAGCAATTATCATAAACTTGATGCACACATTAGAGCAGCCATGAACTGAGGGGGAGGAATGTAAAAAGGAAACTCTAGACCATGTTAAGATTGCTCTCTGTTGATGTTGTTTTGCTTCTTTACTAGAAGCACACTGATGGCATATACAATTGAACACCACCTTACATGTTTCAAAAAACGAAAATTTCCACGTCCATAATTGTGCTTTCTACAGTGCCTGCTGCTCCATTAGTGCTTGGTAAAAATGCAATTCAGCTGCATGCTTGGCATTTTAAAGTCCAATCAATTACAAGGAAAAGAAGCCACATGCCTATTTACACATCTTTCACTGAAGTGCTTAGCTGGACTAAGAGGCGGAGCAAGCCCAGGTGGTACCTGGTGTGGAATTTTTTTTGTCAACCCCCCCCCACGCGGCTCTGGCTCTGGCGAAAAGTGAAAAACATGAATGGGGGGGGGAAGGAAACTTAGAGCTTACAGAACAAAACCAACTTCAGATATGAAATCAGCATTGAAAGAACATATAAGAACAGTTGAAAAATCTCATGCAACAGAAAAAAATAAAAAATGTTCCACAGTGGGGGGCGCCGAGTGACACCACCCCCCAGGGTGGCACCCGGGCTGACCCACCCCCATTGCCCCCCCCTTGCTACGCCGTTGGCTGGACTGTGTCTAATTTTTTAGTGTTAACAGCGTTGGCAAATCCAGTTCTTTTTGGTTTGGTTCTTGAGATCCAAATCCATATGTCACATCAGGCATTAGGCATGCATTTACATAAAATTATTGCCAATTTGAATGGATGCTCCTTGCACTTGGAGTGCTGGGCTCAGTGATCTTAGCCTTTGTTTGGTACCATTTCAGTTCCATTAAATTCATAACGTTCATTTTTACAACGCAACAAGTATTGTTAAAGACTGCAGCGCTATGATGCAAACTTCATATCAGCACAGCAGGTATGACAAAAGGTCGTCTTTGACAAGGGACTTGAAGGAACCAATCACTGAGCGGTTCTGGGAGGCACTTGCAAGCATCTGGGAGAACAGTCTTTTGAAGGAGAAAGGAGGCCCTTTGGGGAACAGGCAGGGCTGGATTTAGGTTTGATGAGGCCCTAAGCTACTGAAGGTAACAGGGCCCTTTATATGTCCAGCTGCCCTTTGTTAACCACAATTTGTCACTGTTTTTTGTGTTGAATATATGCTATATGGTAATTTATGGTCCTAATACACAACACTAAACATTTGTTATATGTGGATTTTATTTTATTTGTTTTTTTATCTTATATTTTGGAAATGTACATCCAGGGGTTTTTTTCTTTAAAAATTTTTTGGGGGCCCAAGAGAGTGGGGCCCTAAGCTATAGCTTGTTTAGCTTATATGTAAATCCAGCACTGGGAACAGCGGACCTTGGGATAGTAAATGGTAGCAGAGTTGGAGGAAAAATTACTGCCCTAGAAGTATAGAAGTAGGGGGGGGGGCAAGGAGCTTCTACAAGATCCTGGAGTGAACAGGAAGCCAGTGTGGGGATTTACAGAGGGCACCATATGGGGGGAGAAGTGAATGATTTTGGCAACAGAGGGCTGGGGATAGACATGAAGAGATGAAGGTGGGACACAAGAATACCGGAAAGGATAAGACTGCATGATCTAGGGAGAAACAAACATGGCATGGGGCAGAGTTTTTGACAAGTGAACAGAAAGGAAATCCTGGATTTTTGCAGTATTGTAGAGGCTAATCTGTGGCTTTCTAGGTGCTGCTGGACTCCAACTTTCACTAGTCCTGGCCAACATAGTCAATGTTGGGAGCTCTTGTCCGACAATATTTAGAGAGACACAGTTTCGTCATCCCAGATGTAAAAAAAAGAAGCTACATTACATTGCAACAGACTGAGCAAAGGAGAGAGGGGAATAAAAGTTTATTTATTTTGTGTATGTAACAGAAAAGGTTAACCATTCATTAATATGAAATGGTGGTAAAGTCACTGCCTTACAGGTACCTGAGTGTAAACGTCGTCAAGCATCTTGCTAATGTCATAAATTTAATTCAAGGAAAAGTACTATTCCAGCTTGCATGAAATAAACATTCCTCGAAATAAAATTGTTTTTGTAATTATAGACAATATAGAGCCATTTATCTCATCTTGAGGTAGAGTGATTATCTTTCAATGATACACTTCAGTATGCTGTCAGAAAACATTTTATTGTTGAGAAAAGATACATTGTACTCCCTGACTAATGAGTTCATGGTCAAGATAAATGCTAAACAGGTATTATCTTCTGCAAACTGTGGTTTGAAAACTTTCATCCCCACATCCTTAGGTAAGGTCAAGTGCCATTGATCTCAACAGATCACCATCCAATTCTACAGTCTGCAACTCCTGTGTTAGCAGCACTTACGTCACCTCCCTAAGGCAAAAGCCTGGGCAGTGTGTATTGAGGTCCTGGGTTGCCCAGATGACACAGCTGCCCTCTCAGCCAGGTTCTGAGGTCTCACGAGGTGTTTTCTGAGGTCTTGCCACTGGAAGTCAGGTTCTGAGGCTGTGGGGCATGTGTAACATCATGATGTCACGCTACAACATGATGCCATGATGTCACACACACTGGGCATCCATAACCTGGGGCCCAAGTTGGCTCTCCTGGCCACCGTAGAGAAACGAATCTTCCTAGTACCCCTTAATCTAACAAGTGATAGTCCAGTGAGCAGGATGTGAGACATTGTTCTTCCTGCACGGGCAGGTTCATTCTGCAAAATAATCATCTGCTGAAATTTCCTGTTTTCCACAACTATTAAATATGTGAGAGTCCTGCACTCGTTTGCCTGGCTGGAATGTCCACTCAAAACCACTTGCATCTGGTCACCCTAATGGTCTAATCACAGAGCAGCTATGTCTGCATCAATTCTCTGAGTCCTGAAACAGGTCAACAGGTGAGGAGAAGCCACTATACTAACTTCCTGGCAGGCGTGTTGCTGGTGTTACTGGGAGGAAGAGGAGCAAGGCAGCAGGGAGGTGGATATGGTGCAAACACACTGCAGAGGCAATCCAGCACCCCTGGGGGTACATTTGCACTGCATCAACCTCCCTGTCACTTTGCCCTTACCTATTCCTGGTGAGCAACCTACCTTCTGGGAAGCTAGTACAGCAGTTCTGCCCCACCTAGCAAGTCACTTCTCTGATTCAGTCAGTTCAGGTATTCCAGTACTCTACCTAGGAGCGAGCTCTGACTGAATAAAAAATTGCATTCACTTCTAGTCTTTGCTCTCCAGCAAAGCAGCAGGAGAACATCAACAGTGTAAGCCTATGCATGTCTGTTCGGAAGTAAGTGCCATAAGGCTTGAATTCAGGAAGTGTGTAAAGCAGAGGTTTTCAACTTTTTTTGAGTCCACAGCTCCCTTTACCAATTCTTTCTGTGGCACACCTGTGGGGCTCGGGAGCCCAATTATGTCACCCCTTGCCTGCAGAGCTGGTAGGCTCTCACCCTTTTTCAAACACCCTCCCTCGTGGAGTGTTCTGTTAGCCTCCTCTCCCCTCTCCTTGGGAGTCTCTGGGCAGCCACTGCTACCGGCCCACACACTGCCCCACTGGGGCCTAGGAAGAGGATGCCCCCAGCATAAGTGGCCAAACAGAAACTGACCAAAGGTGAACTTGAGACCAGAACCTTTCCTTGTGAGGCAGCAATGGCAGGAGTGGGCGCTGCCAGGCCTGCCTGGTAGAAAGGCTCCCCTTCAGCACCGGGCACTCAGCTCCCAGGCAGGCCTTGCACACAGCAAGCCCAAGAAAGGCCTGAGCAGTGCCTGCCTGCCCGGCCTCCCTCACCCACTTGCTTGCATATGCTGAGGATGCCTGAGATCCTGGCAACCAGCACCCCCTGGTCGGCCCCAGAGGTACTACAGTGGTACCTCAGGTTACAAACGCTTCAGGTTACAAATGCTTCAGGTTACAAACTCCACTAACCCATGTCAGGAGTATGGGCAGGAGTCAGGCTCTGGGGCCTGTAGTGCTTTGCAGGACTGGGGCCTCCCTCAGCTTGTGCTGGAGAGGCAAGGAGTGCCCAGTCAGGTGAGACCACTTGATACCTCACTGCACCTGGTGGCAGGAGCTGGGAAGGATAAAAGCTCAGCATTTCCCGTCAGCTATTTGCCACAGCAACGCTATCCCTGCCTGGTTGCCTCTGGCCTCTTGCTCCTTGGACCTTTGCCTTGCCGACGCCTTGATCCTCGACCCTTGGACCTTTGCCTTGCCGACGCCTTGCTCCTTGACTCCCAGACTTTCACCTCTGCCTTGCTCCTTGACCCTGCGACTGCCTGCTGCTGGACCCTCAGCCCTGCACCTGTTCCTGCTTCTACACCACCATCTTGCCTCTGGTCCCAACGTCCTCAGCCAGGGCTTCAACCGCCCGCTGACCGGACTGTGACAACCCAGAAATAGTACCTCAGGTTAAAAACTTTGCTTCAGGGTGAGAACAGAAATCGTGCTCTGGCGACGCGGCAGGAGGCCCCATTGGCTCAAGTGGTGCTTCAGGTTAAGAACAGTTTCAGGTTAAGAACGGACCTCCGAACTGAATAAAGTTCTTAACCAGAGGTACACGCTGCTTGTAGCCAGGGCTGCTGCAACAAACAGCTGTGCAAGCCTTTGGGAGGAGGAAGAAGGGAAGGAAAGAGGGACAGAGGCCAGTGTTGCCCGCAGCACCCCTGACCATCATTCAAGGCACCCCAGGGTGCCATGGCACACTGGTTGAAAACCACTGGTGTAAAGGATTGCATCCTCAGTGGCTTTTAAACAGTGTGATTCTTATATTACCTCTGGAGATACAAATGGGTTCATTGGATATGAAGAAATATCAACAACCAAGAAGCCCAAGCACCAATCCACCACCAGCACCACCCCACAATAAAAGTTTGATTTGGACACAAATGTAACATAAAGGAACAACAAGGAGTACATTTTTCGAAAAGGTCCACCAACACAACACAACCAAATATCTCTTGGATGCAATGAAAATGAATTTGTGACTCATAACTAATACAAAGAAGACAGAGAACTTTTGAATGATCACTGCCAGGTAGAGCTACTCTGGTTATAGTGGGAAGTGCTTCCACCCTTAAAATATATTTTCTCCCTGATAGGAATCCAACTTGTGCTCCTGATTACTGAAGAGCATCACCTGCCCTGATTAATGCAGATTCAAGAAAAAATTCTGACTCTAGAAAACTGACTTTAAAAAAAGAAGAAGAAGCAGCACCAAATCTACAGTCACACATATTCTGGGCTTGGATTTAATCCACAATGCCTCTGGACCTGAACTGCATAGAAATCAGGATGACCCATTGTACAAAGTGCTGAAGGTGACAAAGTTCTATCATGATCTGAAAATAGTTGGAAGGGAAAGCATCAACTAATGTACAGAAGCATGAGTCAGCGTTGAACTTGTTACCTGAAACATTTGTCTAGCACATTATTACTTCTGCTACAGCCACAATTGATTGACATTTATGGTGTCCTCAGCACTGTACATGACTTACATTATAATTACTGTGTTATTATTATTATTATCATTATTACCATAAAAAAGGACAAAAGTGGAAAGGACCTAACAGAAGCAGAAGACATTAAGAAGAAGTGGCAAGAATACACAGAGGAATTATACCAGAAAGATATGGAGGTCTCGTACACCCCAGGTAGTGTGGTTGCTGACCTTGAGCCAGACATCTTGGAGAGTGAAGTCAAATGGGCCTTAGAAAGCACTGCTAATAACAAGGCCAGTGGAAGTGATGATATTCCAGCTGAACTATTTAAAATTTTAAAAGATGCTGCTGCTAAGGTGCTACACCCAATATGCCAGCAAGTTTGGAAAACTCAGCAGTGGCCAGAGGATTGGAGAAGTTCAGTCTACACCCCAATCCCAAAGAAGGGCAGTGCCAAAGAATACTCCAACCACCACACAATTGCACTCATTTCACACGCTAGCAAGGTTATGCTTAAAATTCTACAAGGCAGGCTTAAGCAGTAAGTGGACCGAGAACTCCCAGAAGTGCAAGCTGGATTTTGAAGGGGCAGAGGAACCAGAGACCAAATTGCAAACATGTGCTGGATTATGGAGAAAGCTAGAGAGTTCCAGAAAAACATCTACTTCTGCTTCATTGACTACGCAAAAGCATTTGACTGTGTCGACCACAGCAAACTATGGCAAGTTCTTAAAGAAATGGGAGTGCCTGATCACCTCATCTGTCTCCTGAGAAATCTCTATGTGGGACAAGAAGCTACAGTTAGAACTGGATATGGAATAACTGATTGGTTCAAAATTGGGAAAGGAGTACGACAAGGCTGTATATTGTCTCCCTGCTTATTTAACTTATATGCAGAATTCATCGTGCAAAAGGCTGGACTGGATGAATCCCAAACTGGAATTAAGATTGCCGGAAGAAATATCAACAACCTCAGATATGCTGATGTCACAACCTTGATGGCAGAAAGTGAGGAGGAATTAAAGAACCTTTTAATGAGGGTGAAAGAGGAGAGCACAAAATATGGTCTGAAGCTCAACATAAAAAAAACGAAGATCATGGCCACTGGTCCTGTCACCTCCTGGCAAATAGAAGGGGAAGAAATGGAGGCAGTGAGAGATTTTACTTTCTTGGGTTCCATGATCACTGCAGATATTGACAACAGTCACGGAATTAAAAGACGCCTGCTTCTTGGGAGAAAAGCAATGGTAAACCTAGACAGCATCTTAAAAAGCAGAGACATCACCTTGTCAACAAAGGTCCGTATAGTTCAGGCATCCCCAAACTTCGGCCCTCCAGATGTTTTGGACTACAATTCCCATCTTCCCCGACCACTGGTCCTGTTAGCGAGGGATCATGAGAGTTGTAGGCCAAAACATCTGGAGGGCCGCAGTTTGGGGGTGCCTGGTAGACAGTAAGAGCTGTTCGACAGTGGAACTTGCTGCCAAGGAGTGTGGTGGAGTCTCCTTCTTTGGAGGTCTTTAAACGGAGGCTTGAAAGCCATCTGTCAGGAATGCTTTGATGGCGTTTCCTGCTTGGCAAGAGGTTGGACTGGATGGCCCTTGTGGTCTCTTCCAACTCTATGATTCTATGAAAGCTATGGTCTTCCCAGTAGTGATGTATGGAAGTGAGAGCTGGACCATAAAGAAGGCTGATTGCCAAAGAATTGATGCTTTTGAATTATGGTGCTGGAGGAGACTCTTGAGAGTCCCATGGACTGCAAGAAGATCAAACCTATCAATCCTGAAGGAAATCAGCCCTGAGTGCTCACTGGAAGGACAGATCCTGAAGCTGAGGCTCCAATACTTTGGCCACCTCATGAGAAGAAAAGACTCCTTGGAAAAGACCCTGATGCTGGGAAAGATGGAGGGCGCAAGGAGAAGGGGACGACAGAGGACGAGATGGTTGGAAAGTGTTCTCGAAGCTACGAACATGAGTTCGACCAAACTGTGGGAGGCAGTGGAAGACAGGAGTGCCTGGCGTGCTCTGGTCCATGGGGTCACGAAGAGTCGGACACAACTAAATGACAAAACAACAAATTATTTTTATTAATTTTATTTCTATACAGCCCTATACCCACACTCCTACTAGCATTCTCCCTGCACATTTATTTATTTATTTTGGTAGTTTAAATTACTTTACTGAGAGTTTGGGTTTTCCTTAAGTCAAGGAGAGAGCAGTGTGCCCTGGTCTCCTCTCCCCCGCTGCCAAACTCGCATGTCTGCCTAACTCGCCCTAGCACTTTGTCAGCTGGGCCAAAGGCAGACTTAGGGGAGCAGGGCTGATTTGGTTGCAGTGAGTGAAGAGCCTCAAGGGCACTGCAACTATGATGTAGAATGGAAGGTGAGAAGTGGGGCAAACTGAATTCTGGCTTTGCACAGGGCTCTGCTGAAAATTTGAGATCGCAAGGTCTACTATTGACTGGACCAAGATGTTTCATCAGCTGGGGCTTCCTGAAGCTCATGGAATAACAACAGTTCATTGCTCAGCCTCTACGGGTGACGTTTCAGTGTAGAAAATCATCAGAAGGGACCTGTAAGTTGTATGAGTAGCTAGAGATGGCAACAGAAAGTCTCTTCTGTCCATCTGCTTTGTCTTCCACCCACCACAAATTAATACGGATCACTACTTCCATGTGTATATTCGTAAAATAGTATGAATTGATTGAAGGAGACCTCTTTACACTGGCTGGGTAAGAATTGAGCGCTGAAAATGCTTTATTATGTTTTTGCAGTCACAGTCACCAATGTCATTTTTCTGGCTCTGCAAGTACCTCATGGAACATGGCTGCACCAGCAAGAAGTGTGTGACTCTGCAATTTTAAAGAACTCCACTGTGGTGTCTTGTAGAGCGAGAAAGCAATACCCACCCCTAACCCCACCGGCAGAGAATTAAATGCAGTTGCTGCTTCCACTGTGTGCCTTTGATACCCAGGATAACAAAACCATACATACTATAATTACTCCAATAGGAATAAGCAAGACTTCATCTATTGTCTCAGCGAGAGCCTTTGCAAGGCTACAGGGGAGGTAGAGATGTCATTTTGGTGGTGTATCAGGACACATTAAATACATTGGAGGAAAACAGAAGTAATGTGTAGAAATTTGACATTCCTGCTGTGAGGAAGGGATGCTTACACAGCAACCCTTACAACCTCTTCTCCATCACAGAAGCAGGAAGAGAGGAGAAATGTGTGTGGAAAATGTCAATAAACTGGACCGCCAATTTACAACAGGTTACCTAAATAGGGCAATACACCTTATTTTGTTAGCATTTGGATCTCTAGATAATTAAAGGCAATACCAAAGCAGGATTTGCGGGCCAGTGTCTCTCCAGCTGCAACATTTTAGTTCATATTTTCATCAATATAAAATAATGCCAATGCTCTACTTCAGAGCCAACCTTCATTGACATTGGGATCATCAATAGGGCATCCCACTACAATCCCTTTTACATGTCTCTTTCACTGCAGCTTGAAGTTTATTGAGCAGCATGAGGCCTTTGTATTACATCAAGCCAGCAAATGATGTGAAGATCGTCTGCCCTTCAAGCCAAGGGAAAGGTAAGCAGCAATAACTATAAAATAAAAAAAATTCAAAAGCAGACCATTATGGCAAACAAAGCATATGCTGTGTGATTCAACAGAAGGGCAAATAAAAGAGCAGACAGTTCTGGATGGCATGGAATTTAACTTCCCTTTTGTCTGTGTTTCTTAAAAAAACAAACAGCAGCAACAACAAACCACCACCAAAACAAGTTCTAGCCTTTATGCCTACTAAAGGTAAAGGTTAAGCAGGGCTCCCAAACTAATGCCCGGGGGCCGGATGCGGCCCAATCGCCTTCTCAATCCGGCCTGCGGAAGGTCCAGGAATCAGCATATTTTTACATGAGTAGAATGTGTCCTTTTATTTAAAATGCATCTCTGGGTTATTTGTGGGGCCTGCCTGGTGTTTTTACATGAGTAGAATGTGTGCTTTTATTTAAAATGCATCTATGGCTTATTTGTGGGGCATAGGAATTTGTTCATATTTTTTTCAAAATATAGTCCGGCCCCCCACAAGGTCTGAGGGACAGTGGACTGGCCCCCCGCTGAAAAAGTTTGCTGACCCCTGAGGTAAAAGGACCCCTGACCGTTAGGTCCAGTTGCAGATGGCTCTGGGGTTGCGGCGCTTGTCTTACTTTATTGGCCGAGGAATCCGGTGTACAGGTTCTGGGTCATGTGGCCAGCATGACTAAGCTGCTTCTGGCGAATCAGAGCAGCGCACGGATACGCTGTTTAGCTTCCCGCTGTAGCGGTACCTATTTATCTACTTGCACTTTGATGTGCTTTCAAACTACCTGCTAGGTGGGCAGGAGCAGGGACTGAGCAACGGGAGCTCATCCCGTCGCAGGGATTCGAACCTCCGACCTTCCGATCGGCAAGCCCTAGGCTCAGTGGTTTAGACCACAGTGCCACCCGTGTCCCTTATGCCTACTAAGATAGCCTCAAAACTAAATGAACAAAATGCCACATATATATATATACGCCAGAAGGGTAGCTGGAAAAGTATTTCTAGTGAGGTTAATACCTTCCCCACAACTAGAAGGCAGTGTTTAAAATAATTACTGATGTCACTCAAGTTAAACATTACCTGAATATGAGTTTGTCCAGCTCATAATGCCTGCCTGCATTAAGACCTAGGCAGCATTTCACCCCAGTGGCTGCCAAGTGAGATGTGTGCACATGTAGCCAGCAGCCATGAATGCATGAAGTGTGAACGCTGGTTGCTAGGGCTTTTGTCCCCATGCAGAGAGCCCTCTGCACATGCATTCATACCTGTGTAGGCCCACTTCAGGCTGATGCTGAATGAGCAGCACCTAGGGAACATGCTCAGTGGATGTAACCGCAGTGGTGTGGTGCTCACCTTTCAAGTGGAGGAACTTGTCATGGCAGTCCCCCAAGGAGAATCCAAAAATGCAAGTAGCTGTGTTGACCCACCCACTATTACGTATAAGCATACACAGAGATTGAAGATCAGCAGTGCATTGTCTAATACCCAGTTTATTAGGATCAGTATCACTGCTATCCTGTACATAGTTTCCCAAGAGTAAGGTCCATTGCACTCAGTAGGGTCAGTTTCAGTTTCTTTCAGTTTCTTAATTTTTTATTCTTAGGTTTAGTTCTCCTCAATTCCACATTGATTTGCAAAGTTGGTTTTTTTTTACAAAAAAAAATCTTGATTAGAATTTGTATGCATTTGGGGGTGCATTTTTGCAAGCAATTTCCCCTAATACGATACAATAGTCTATGGAATTTTCTCCAATGGACACATTTTTGTGAACATTTCCACAATGATATGCTTCACAACTGCAGGTAACTTGCATCTTAAAGGGTAAAGGGACCCCTGACCATTAGGTCCAGTCGTGACCGACTCTGGGGTTGCGGCACTCATCTCGCATTATTGGCTGAGGGAGCCGGCGTACAGCTTCCAGGTCATGTGGCCAACATGACAAAGCCACTTCTGGCAAATCAGAGCAGCACATGGAAATGCCGTTTACCTTCCCGCTGTAGCGGTTCCTATTTATCTACTTGCATTTTGACGTGCTTTCGAACTGCTAGGTTGGCAGGAGCTGGGACCAAGCAACAGGACCTCACCCCGTCGCAGGGATTCGAACTGCCGACCTTCTGATCGGCAAGCCCTAGGCTCAGTGGTTTAACCCACAGCGCCACCTGGGTCCCTAACTTGCATCTTACACTTACGCAATCTCAGCTTTGCGTGGGTGGGGAGGAAATAAATAAATGGAAGCCCACTCTCTATTTATTCCCCCACCCACCCATGCAAAGCTGTGATTGTGGGCATACCCGGCTTGGGAAAGGAAGTACGAGGGCTCTGGCAGCATCCAAGCATTGTCACGCAACCTTCTCAAAGCTGAGCAAGCAGCCCTCCACCATGCAGAGGGGCCAGTTATTGGGGTGCCTGGTTTTCTGCATTTTTATGTCTACGCATGGACCCCCAGAACTGAACCCTCACATACAATGTGTGTTACCTGAATATTAAAACACTATATAATTTTTGGTACATCTTTTTTGTTTTTGTTCAAGAACTACATTGCATTACCTTTATAAATGTACATTTCAAAGGATAGTTGTGGTTTGGTTCCTGGTTTGATTAGGAAAATATGAATTATGTAGATTCGCATTAAAATGTAAACTGAACAAATTTCTCCACCATCCCTTCTCTCGCTGCATAGGCTTAACTTGTAAAACACATTGAGTTTTAATAAAATGTCTTAAATGGCTTGAAATGCAACCGTGCTCTGATAATTAGAAATGCAAACAGCCCTGCAAACAAGTGTTACCATTTAAACTGTTAGTATAATGTGGGAATGCATCAATGATCAGGAAAGAAGCATCCATCCTCTGCTTGATTATTTTGCTCATTCTCTTGACTTCCTCTAAGCTAAACTGTCAGGAAAAAACTCGGAAACCTCTTTAACACTTCATTCACTTCCAAGAAGAAGGCAGGTTCCATTCCATCAACCACCCTGGCACTCCAAAATATGAAGTCGTCACTCCTGAAAAAAGCCCTGCTTCCCCCCTTCACTATAAAACTGTGCACCTAAGAGGCAGGACTAACTTGTCTGTGCAAGAGAACCTCCTTCATTCTGCCTGAAGAGGGCTAGTGTTTAGCAGGTGAGGAAGTGAAAGAGAACAAAAGGTACAAAAGGTCTGTAATGTTAAACACCCACTCACACTGACTGACTGTGTGGGATAGACACATCTAAGCACACTTGCCAAACATAGGGTTGTCATATTTCAAAACCGCAAAAAAAAAAAATCCCCACACTGTTTATGAGCTATTTTTAGGAAGTTGGCAAAAAGAACATGACTTGCCATACATCCAGGTTTTCCAGGACATTTTGCCAATTTTCGCCCAGACACTGCCACTATGGTATTCTGCTTATGTCTGGGAAATTACCCTGTCAAAGAGACACTGGTTTACAGCGCCTAAATTCCTGACAAACTAGAGAGTCAATTCCATTTGAATCCCCAGCCTAGCAATTCAAACAACAACAAGCAAGGCATCAGGCAAGATGGTGTTAAGTGCAGAAGACAAACCGTCCTGAAGCCTTATTTTGAAGCAGACCTTTGGTTCCCTGAGCAGATTTTCTGTGGGTCAGCATCTTCACCATTCAGTTGCTCGGAACCCTTTTCTTTTTCTTCTTTGAGGAAATGTTATTTCCCACTGAAGAAAAAAACAACATTTAAATGTCATTTGGGTGTTTGTCAAAATTAAAGTTTGTTGCAATCGCAGAACTATTCAGTCCTGCAAAGATGTAAGTTTGCCCCCTGGAGCAGAATCCAGATATTCTGATTTTAGAGGTATGTGAATGCTAAGGATGTGAAAAGCTCTGTGGAGCTTATGTTTAGACTAGGCTAACATTTTAGCAAAAACAAAAAAATCTGAACAGAAAGCCAAATCCACATTATTGGTACCAGTTCAGAGTTGTTCGGATGTGGAATGAAAGTCGGTTCTATTAAAAAGCTTTCAGTGTTCATACCAATTTCTTCTCAATGTTAGGATGTTAAACTAATATTTATTACCCAACTACAAGACCTCAGGAACCTGGCAATATTTTCACTTCCACTGGGATAAGTGGAATGCCAATTTCCACCTGTTTGGGCAAGCACTGAACAGCATGCATTGACTTAAAATAAGCAGCTGGAAAAGCCACCTCTGCTCCATTTTGGAAGGAGTGTGCAAAACGAGAGTTCCCAATGAATGACCTGACCCATTATTTGATTAATTATATCAGATATTAATTAATTAAAAGAATGCACACAATGCCTTTCATTTCAGAAAGGAAATACAAAGGCATTTTTCAAACAAATAAAACAAGAAAAAAACATTATAATAAAAGCAGCTCAATTAAAGCAAGTTAAAATATCAGCCATAGAACAGGAATGCCAAGAATGCTGATACGTATTAAGAGCCAGAGAAAGACTCACATGCACCTTAACAGTTGTCAGCATAAACATCCCACTGTGTGGACCATGACACAAGGTAGGAGAATGAGACGCTTTTCTTCGACGTTCACCTGCAGCCTAGGGAGAGCTAATAGGACTGCATCCACAGATTGCAGCAACCTGTTGAAATGATCTTTCATCAGCCTTCCCTTCCCTGCCTACAATGAATGTCAAAAGGACCAAATCAATACTACAATGTCCTGTAGTGTGAAGTAAGCAAATAAAAAGGGAGTCCCAAGCGCCAATCAGGGACTCCTCCCAAATTCCTACTCAGCCCCATAAAAGGGGACAAGTCAAAGCCCACAAGGTAGAGGGATAGTGGGTGGTGCAGCTGCAAAAGGAAGGAGAAGAGGCAGAGGAGGCTGGGTTGCCTCCTCATGTTGGGAACAAGCACAAGGCAAAGCTCCCTGTATTTATTATATGGCTCTTCTGCTAGCTTGTCACAATTAGTTAGGAGAAGGTGTATCAATCTTGCTTCTCTGAAGAAATTCCATGCAGTTAAAGATGGCGTCCACCTTGAATCATCTTCCACACCTTTCTTCATGGATCTCAGGATTAGCAGTTTCTTGAATCATCCCCCTGGCTCCTCTAGATGCACCACAAATGAATATAAGGTGCTTCTCTTATTCTTTGCTTGCATGAAACCCAATTGTTCCATGAATGAGTATGTCCAAAAGCAAATCTGTCAAAGGCTACACAACCAATTTTCTCCCGAGGACATTCTAATAATAAAGAAGGTACAAATGCCGTAGAACTATATTAACTCATATACCTGAATTGGATTGAGTTCACTGTACAGTAATCTAATGACTCACACAGAATAGGTCCAACGGGAGCTGATACCTATGGCCAAAATGTCAAGAGGCTAAAAGCAATATTTTGACCTGATCAACTGCTCTGCTTTGCCTATTTGAAATCATGAATACTTGAATCTAAAATGGTATCCTATGCACATTGTGACAGGATAGGATGTGTGTCAATACAGTGCAACCTTGGTTTATGAACACCTCGGTTTACGAATTTTCGGTTTACAAACACCACGGACCCATCTGGAATGGATTGATTCACTTTCCATTACTTTCAATGGGAAAGTTCGCTTCAGTTTATGAACACTTCAGTTTATGAACAGACTTCCGAAACCAATTACACCCATGCTTCGGGTTAAGTATGCTTCAGGTTGAGTACTCCGCGGACCCATCTGGAACGGATTAATCCACTTTCCATTACTTTCAATGGGAAAGTTCGCTTCAGTTTAAGTACTCCGCGGACCGTCTGGAATAGATTAATCCACTTTCCATTACTTTTAATGGGAAAGTTCACTTCAGTTTATTAACACTTCAGTTTATGAACAGACTTCCGTAACCAATTGTGTTCATAAACCGAGGTACCACTGTATCTCCATCAGAAATCTCTCTCTATTGATTCCCCCATTCTGGGAAGAGTAGCACAAGGTAACAAAAGTGTATTCCAGGTATCTTTCAGAGTGGATTTTTCAAGACCAACATGTATTCTTGTAAGAAGGCATGACTGTGTGTTGTCACCATCTTAAAATTCCCAACCCCAGTAAAGCATCACCTGGTCATTACTGTCACTTAAAAAAGAGGGTGTTTTTTTCAGAGAAAGTGCCAGGGGCAGGACATTGCTACAAAAAACCCAATACTGGTTGTTGCATAACAGGGCTGAAGAACTGATGGCACTCCAGATGGTTCTGGACTACAAATCCCATCATCCCTGACTATGATGGAGTCCAATAGCATCTGAAATTTTCTCACCCCTGTTGTAAAAGTATTCCATTATGCAAAAGACCTGTTCATTGTCCCATATAGGTTATTTGCTCATTGCCCAAAATACTTTGTTCTTGTCCAAAATATTTGATAAGCTGGAATATGCATCTAACAATATCTAAACTTCATAGCACCCTTCCTTTTTGAAGTTTCGTTTATGGAAACCTACACAGATGTAATGAAACAGCCTGTAGCACCATATCTTGTTCCAAAGTCCCTCTTTATTATTAAGAAGCAAGGAGACGCCTTATTGCTTGCTCCTACATATTGTAATCAAATCCCCATGGTGCCATCAACCAGCAGCCTATTGTTGGAATCCAACCTTTATATTAAAAAAGCTAGAGATTATAATATGAAATTTGACTGATTTTCCTGGGAAGAAATCCTATGTCATAAAAAAATGTCCTTTCTCTAATCAAAATATCACCTGAATGAAGTCATCATGTTTAGCCTGATTACATTCCCCCCCTCCATATATGTGCAGCTGCATTTGCCTCTCCATAAATGTCATTTGATTATGAGAAAATAAACAGGAAGGGACTCAAAGGGAGTCAGTACAGGCCCTGCTTGTTTACCTGCTGCAGCTTTCTTAGCTGAAGAACAAATGTCATGCAAATGGTGCACTAGCAATCAGCTGCCAATCACAGAGGCTTGGCATTCTTGATGATTTGCTAAATCATTTAAAGAGACATGCTTTACTAAATGAAAAAATATCAGCAGCAAGGGCCTGTGTTTAAACACAGGGCTGAGTTATTATCCCAGTAGGCTGGAATGAAATGAAGACATCTTCCAATTAAAGCTTGCAGATGAACCCAGACACCCCCCTCTTTCCCCCCCATAAAGACAGGCAGACTATGATTGGGAGAGAACAGCGACAGAGGCTTTCATTACAAGCTGATTATGGTGATATAATTCCCAGCGCTGTGTGTCTGCGGGCCCAACTTCACATTTGAAGGTTTTTAATATAATTTCCTTAGGGTGAAATGCTGAAGATTTATTAAACTTTATGAAGGGCTTACAGATCCAATTTAAGAGGACATATCATAGGGCAAAACTGACAGATGATAAAATACATTCCAAGGGCTTTTTAAAAATATATTTTTTAAAAAGCAAGGAAGGGAAGTTTCAGTTGGAAACTGTTCTTGGAAGAATTTCTTATTTTATTGATTTTTTTTCAAAGGATTGGTGAATTTGGAGATTAAAAAACTAATCATTTGCCAGAGCATTTAGAAAGGGTTTCTTACATTGGTGCAGGTCTGCAGCTTATTAAAAAGGCACAGGTATTTGAGAACTCAACTTATTTTATTTAAAATGAAACAGAAATAAGGCAGGAAAGAACCTGTTCCTCTGCCCCTCAATCTTTACCATCAGAATTATTGTCATATGTTGTACAGTGTTCTAAATTATGAATTATTGTTATGGATTCAAATAATTGAGTTTGCAATCTTATGCACGCTTTCTCTCTTTTTCACGTGAGTAGGTACATCTTAATTCAGTGAGACATACTATAAAGCAGGCATGTCCAACAGGTAGAACGTGATCTACCGGTAGATCACTGGATGGCTGCAGTAGATCACTGGTAGATCATTGACTCCCCCCAAAGAAGCTGAACAACTGTGGCTACCCTAAAAAAAAGCTCAACATTTCACCTCTTCCCTGAAAAATGGGCCTTCCTCCTTCCTAAAAAACGCTCAACAACTTTGACCTGAACCCCAAAAAAGGGGGTAGATCACTGTCAGTTTCTTGGGAGTTGGCCACCCCTGCTATAAAGTAAACATACGCAGCATTTGGCCTACTTTTGCATGGTTTCTTCTGACTACAAAGTCATTGAGATGTTATAAACCCTGCATATGATAAATCATAGAATCATAGAGTTGGAAGAGACCACAAGAGCCATCCAGTCCAACCCCCTGCCAAGCAGGAAACACCATCAAAGCATTCTTGACATATGGCTGTCAAGCCTCTGCTTAAAGACCTCCAAAGAAGGAGACTCCACCACACTCCTTGGCAGCAAATTCCACTGCTGAACAGCTCTTACTGTCAGGAAGTTCTTCCTAATGTTTAGGTGGAATCTTCTTTCTTGTAGTTTGAATCCATTGCTCCGTGTCCGCTTCTCTGGAGCAGCAGAAAACTACCTTTCTCCCTCCTCTATATGACATCCTTTTATATATTTGAACATGGCTATCATATCACCCCTTAACCTTCTCTTCTCCAGGCTAAACATACCCAGCTCCCTAAGCCGTTCCTCATAAGGCATTGTTTCCAGGCCTTTGGTCATTTTGGTTGCCCTCCTCTGGACACGTTCCAGCTTTTCAATATCCCTCTTGAACTGTGGTGCCCAGAACTGGACACAGTACACCAGGTGAGGTCTGACCAGAGCAGAATACAGTGGTACTATTACATTTCAGTGAATGTCCACAATTTGGCAAGTGTTGACATTCATATGAATGCTGACACTCCCAAAGGAATTTTTTGAATGTCAGAAAACATATATATCTATTTCTCCATTTCTCAGACATACAGCAGTGAATGCTGACAAACGGCAATCATATTTAGGTGACTGTCAACATTCATCAATGCATTTCTAAGTTCTTAGAAATTTATAAAAATTTGTCTAGAATGTAGCATTCATATATGAATAGCTACATTCAACAGATTACAGCTATTCGCTATACCGTACATCCTTATTAATATACAGCATCATTAATAAATTTGTTTTAGAGCAAGCTGGATCCAAAGGACTTTCCTTTGATGGAGGAGCTTTGATAGATGTCCCTCTAGATTCAACCTAGTGTGTTCTTATGGCTAATCCACATCAAGGGGGGCTGGCAATAGCATGTAAAAGTCAGATTACTTGGTAGCTATAATGCACTTTATGTAGGGCTGCCCTTATATCTGGTCCAGAAGCTGCAACTGGTGCAGAATGAACAGAGCCGGTTGCTGGCAAGAACTGCACTGGTTGTCAATTTGCTACTGGCTCAGGTTCAGGGTTATTGTGTTAATTCACAAAGCCCGAAACAACTTCGGTTGAAATTACCTTAAGGGCCATCTGATTCCTCATGGCCCTGCTTGACCAGTGAGATCCTATGGCAGGACACTTCTGGTGGTTCCCCATGCCCCTGAACTTCAATTTGCCTTTACTAGCAACCGAGCTATTAATGTGGCAGGACCTGCCCTGTGGAACTGCCCACCAGTAAAGATTGGGAAGGAAACATTCCTGACTTCTTTTTAGGCATCTCCTAAAAATTGTGTTAATTCAGACAGGCCTTTGCACTGCGCATTCCTTTTTATCAACCAGTATTTTGTATGCTACATACTGCCTTTGTGCATTGTTATGGACGTGTGGTGTTTAAATATTTAAATAAATTCAACAGAAGTTAGAGACACACTAAATAAGTTCAGCTTGTACTAATAGTCAAGGTGGCTTTTTCCTAGGGCAGGGGAAAATAAAGTGAAGAAAGGGCACCAGCCAGTCAAAATACTCAAAATGAAGGCAAACACCCCAAATATAATAGCACAGATGTGTGGACAGGTTGCAATGGTAAATTTCTATACAAAGATGTCAAATACAAACTCTAACTGTAATCACACTATATATTGATTTCAGAAGCTCAATGAGTAGCTGGTCCATGAGCTCATTTCAAACAGAAACTTGATTCCAAGCACACAATCTCTGTTAACCCATCTCAACAGCCCAGTGTGAAAAAAATAAAATAGCCTACATATTTTATCTATGTATCATGCCCCTAAGAAGTGCTAAGGTCCCCTGTTAAAAGATCAGTCCTGGTTTTAAAAAGTTCTGCTGGAGATGTGATCACATTTCACCATTTTCGTATATGGTGAAATGTATGGAACACCATATTCATATATGGTGGCATTGCCTGTCTGAACAAACATATCTCTGCCCTTGGAGCACCAGTGATGAAGGACGGACAGTCACAGATGTTTCCACAGCTGTAATGAGGAGGCCTTTGTGGTCGGACCTCCTACTTCTCCATCCCCACAGGCAGAGGAGGAAATATGCAGAATCTTGTGATACCCCCTCCCCTTGGAGACCCTCCCAAGGACCATAGGATTGAAGCTTAACCTGTCTAATTCTTTTACATTTTTTAATTGGTCTTGTTCATTTTTATCCATCCATCCTACACACTATCTGAACTCTTCTTGATCAGTATTGCACTAAAATTTCTGCTTGGGAGATTCAGGCCATGCAACAGAGTTAAATTTCCCTACTGCACCTGTATCATAAATTTGGGAACAGTTAATGCCCCCAACTGGAAGTTAATGCCCCCTTCCTCCAAGTTTTAGGGCAACAAAGACTGCAGAAGACAGTATTTCCAGGAGGAGTCATGTGAGATCCTCATCGTTTCACACCTTTCACTTGTCTGCTTATATACTGCCAATTTTCCAGCAACCCCTTAAAATAATAGACATTTAAATTTGCAACTTTTGTGTGTGTTCCCTGTGGGGTTGCAATTGGTATAATAAAACTACTTAAGTTGTCTTGGGAAGAAAATGTTAGAATGCAACACCAAGATTAAACAGAATTGATCTTCCTATGGTGTAAATATATGAAACAAGAGAACGAGGCTGTTTGAGTGAGTATTCAAATGCTGGCAAACGATCATGATTGTAATCTTGCCCCAGTTCATCCAGCAGGCTCGTTAAGAAAAATGGCAAATTAGAAACAATATAGCTAATCTGGCAAAAAAAATCGCAGCTGCTCCAAGTTTATATACCTTTGTAGAAATATTTTGGCATGGCATTATTAATCTGCGGGACTTGTGCTGGATATGATTAGCAAACGTATCATCAGGAGGGTACTGATGCAAGGGATGGCTTAAAGGAAACAGAAGCGGTTTCTTAGTTGCTATCTTTCCTATTAGGAATTTTATTGAATTTTTCTGCATGCTGCAGATCACAATATAGTGAGCCTTTAGATTTAATGTGGACGTTACTATGTCAGACTAGTGGTCTGTCGAGACCAGTGCTGTCGACTTATTTGCAAGCTCTTCATCATAGACTTTCCTAACCATGCTGCTATCTGAGAGTCTTTTGGCTGCATACAGATATAAATCCCCCTGGAAATCAGTGTGCATTTTCTTATTTCCTTTCCATGTAGACTTTTGGGTTTTTTAAAAGATTTTTTTCAGGTGACCTTCAGTTTTTTTAAAAAATTATTCAGCACTTTGAAAACAATACTTAAAACATTGTTCTGTGCAGGAGGAATGAATTTATGACTGCCACAAATGCAGGCCAAACAGCATTTTGGACAGGTGACTGGAGAGAAGGGAGGAACATGGATTTGTGGTCGTCACCAGAGCTAGCCAATCAGTGTCCTGCACAGCTGATTTGTTTCTGAGCCTGAGTCACCTCCTTGACTTGGAAGCTCATCTATAAGTCCAAAAATAGGCGACTTCAGATACACTTGCTACACCATATATATAGATCAGTAATAAATGCTGGAGATGCCACATATTGAATGTTCTGAATCCAAAGCGTAGCACTGAGCTATGCAGGAACAGCTCACCAGATGGGCTGGAGCTGCTGTGTTAGCTTCCCAGCAGGTGGGTCAGGGGCAAGATGACCAGGAGGCCAATATAGTGCATTAGCATTGGCAGAGCCAGTCCTACCAGTGTTTCCATTCCACTGACCTCCCTGCCATCTCCCCCAGTGATCCACTTGCCAGGAAGCTAGGGCTCTGATTTAGAAAGGGAAAAGCAAAGAGTCAGCAGTTGGGTTACTATTTGGGGGTAAGATGAACAGCACACATTTAAGAAGAATGTACTGCCAAGAATAAGGTGGTATTTGTCTACATATTCGCCATGCAGCTATTGTTCACATTTTGCACTCAAATTTTGCAATGCAGTTCCCAAAACTCGTACAATAATGCATGTATTGGGGTGCATTGTGCATTAAAATGCATATAGTAGTAAAAATAACACATAAAGCTCCATTATAGTATGGATAAGTGCTTACAAAAATGTGTGTTGAGTATTTTTTTTAAAAAAAGGATGCCTTCTCTCATATTTACTCTGTGTATTATCCCTGATCCCTTGCTTGACTTGTTAATTATTGAAACCTGCCTCTTCTTTTTCACAGACTGATGATTTCACTGTGAACTCATTTGTTTATTACCCTGCCATTTTGGTTGGGGTGGTTAGCTTGGTTTGATCTCTGGTTCCTGACTTCTTAGTCCTTACAATGTCCGTGCACTGTGCACTTTGGTCGGCTTTTTTTTTTTTTTTAACAAGACCTCGTTCTGCCAGTGTTCATTGCCAACCCCTGATCTTGCAAAGTCCATTCACACCTGGTGCCTGAAAAGGCAGCTAGACAAAGCAAACAGGAGTCTGACGCTGCAGGGCATATCTGATTGCCAGCCCAAAAGAAAAGAAAAGAAATGTATTCCAACTGAAAATGCTGCACAGCTTAGGCGCAGTAAAAACTTTCCTGCATGCCTCTGATAAGTGCAACATTGCCTGTTTCGTATTGCAAAATTCATGCTGCACAAGATTTCTCTTCTTTTCCACCCACACTCAAAGAGCTCCAGCTGGGCACAAGATTCTCCAGAGCTTTCAGACGGTAAGTGGAGCTACAGATAGAACTCCTCATGACCAGAAGTGCCTTCCACACACACACAGGGGGACCTTTGGATCAAGCCTATGACACTGCGCAGAGAATAATGTATTGCCCTATTCAGCTAACAAGTTACTGTATGATCTTTGCAGCTTCAGCTTTATCAGTGACCATAGATAGACAGAACCCAATCAGAGAAACTTTGCATAGAAGATACGCAGGGAGCACAGTGCTCGTATAAGTTGCCTGATGATGATTGCCGTGTGACTGAGACTGGCTGTCAAATGAGAAGTAATTTACTTTTAGCATTAGGAAGGCTGGCAGTGAAACTGAGATCACAAGAACTGTTCACAGGCTCTTAGTCACAGCAGCTTAGTTTCATCTTTCACAGTCTTTGGAAAGTATGAAAAATGATAAATCTAAGCCCCAATGGTCTGATCTACAGATATAGATATATTGTGTGGGTAGGGGTGGGGGCAGGCAGATTTAAAATGGATTTCTGCTCCCAAGGTTATAAATTTTAAAACTGCAATGCTACTTCAGACCATGAATAGCTTTGGTTTAAGGCTAAAGCTCTGATATGATGATTCTGAGTTATCTGTAAGACTAAATTATTAAGGACTTACTTTTTGCTCTGGGCAAAGATAGCAGAACTGAGTAAAACAATGTGTGCATCTCATACCAAAGAAGGCATGTTTCCCATTCTGAAGACCAGGAAAAAGAAGAATCCTGGTATTATTCATGACTCCACTCCTCAACAACACCCTTTCCCTCCAGGCCAGTCCATCTTTCATCACAGCACATGCCCAGCACAAACTCTCACAAGCTTCTGCCAAAATGTTCCAAAATTCATTTCCATGTATAAAGTGTGAGACACATGATGTGCACCAACCATTTAATTTTGTGCACCATGTTGTTCAACAGCCAATTATTAGAGATTTGTTTCTTTGTTTTAATATCCAATGATGGAATAAAATCAGAGGGTGCAATCTCATAAGAAGCACATTTTATTCCTGTCCGTTTCAGAGGATTGTGTGCTGAAATGAGAGGGGCCTAAAAGGAACCTAATTGTGGCAGGGTTGTGCCCACAGTTTTCTGGAAAGGAATTATCCTGGATACCCTAGTGAACCCTATGCTTGAACCAGAGCCAGCATTCCCTAATTGTGTAACAGAAAAATGTTGGTGAATTTTTAAACCGCACTTTGATATAACATTTCTGGCTTGAACCAATAATATTTAGCTGATTATGCATTGTTTTATTTGGATGTGGGTTATTTCACATGGCAACGTCTTCTACCTGGATTTAAAAGCTCTCTTGTTCCCTGATTATTATTTTTTGCTGGTGGCCTTCTCGATGACTTGCCAGTGGCACAGGATGTCAGTGGCCAGTATGAGGAAGACCAAGAGAATGAACACGGGAGGGAGACTGCTATTGGGTTGAATTAAGCCACAGCTTTATAGATTAAAGGTAAGGGATTGGGAATGTATCCAGCACCAGGCAGCCTGGGTCATTTGTATTATCAAACCTTTCCTGCACCTTCCCTCTCTCTTCAGTGATGGCGGTGAAGGGAGTTCAGAAATGCCCATGAGGTACAGGAGATAATAGTTTGAATTTTAGTGGAAAGAGGAATTAGCAAAATCACAGTTACAATGTGACTCAAGAGCTACTGTGTTTTAAATTTTCTTCTGCCCAAAAAACATTTTTTAAGGATAAAATGACTGGGAACTGTGACCCATGCTACACATTTCAAAAAATTGGCCATAAGTGTTCCCGTGAAACAAAGTTCCAGGAGCAGAGGGCAAATGGCTGCCCATGTGTAGTGTCATTCTCTCTCTTTTTCAACCTGATTTTTTTAATTTTCCAAATAAACAACATTTAAAAACAACAAAACATAAACAACAAACACAACAAATAACAACAAACAAAATTTCTCAATTTACCATCTATTCAACTATTCTATTTTTGCTCTGCTGAGCTTGGACTTCCCTCCCATCCTTCGGTTTTCTTTCCCACTCTTGTCTCGCAGTTCTTTTTAGTCCACCTACTTAAAGTCAATTCATAGGATTTATTTCAAACCTGCAAATGTCTTCAAACTTCTACAGTTCCTCTCCACATATTCCACAAATTTACTCCATTCCTTTTGGAACCTTGTCTCTCCCTGATTTCGGATCCCGCAGGTCAACTTTGCTAACTCTGCATAGTCAATCATTTTCGTCTGCTACTCCTCAATCGTTGGTAACTCTTGTGTTTTCCATTTTGGGGCTAATAAAGTCACAGCCACGGTTGTAGCATACATGAATAATTTTTGATCTCCCTTTGCAATCTCCTCTCCTATTAGTCCCAATAGAAACGCCTCAGTTTTTTTGGGAAAGGTGTATTTAAAAATCTTTTTCAGTTCATTATATATCATTTCCCAAAATCTTTTTACTTTTTCGCATGTCCACCACATACGATAAAATTCACGTTCTTTATCTTTACATTTCCAGCATGTCTTATTACTCATTCTGTACATCTTAGCTAATTTTACTGGTGTTAAATACCATCTATACATCATCTTCATTACATTTTCTTTCAAAGCGGTACATGCTGTAAATTTCAATGTTTGATTCCACAATTTCAACCACGCATCATATTCAATATTATGCCCAAAGTCTCTTGCCCATTTTATCATCACATTGTTTGTCAATTCATCTTTCGTATACCATTCTAACATCAAATTGTACATTTTTGATAACAATTTCACTCTGCCTTCCAACAATTCTATTTGAAATTTGGACCTTTTATCTTCAAAACCTTTTTTTTAAAATCATTTGTTAAGACATCATTAACTTGGTGGTACTGCAGCCATCCAGTCAACACCTCTTTTATCTCCTCATATGGTTTCAACCTCCAACCTCTATCTGATTTCATCAAAATCTCCTCGTAAGTGGCCCTCCTCCCTTCCATATTTATTTATTTAACCGTCAGCACCTCCACTGGTGAAACATGTGTAGTGTCATTCTCACAAAGGTTTCTGGCTCCATTTTGAGTGTGAATCACACTTATTAGCCACTTAGATCTACGTTTTTAAAAAATGTGTTTTAAAAAGTCTCAGACTGCCTTATAATCATAAACCAACAAAATCCCCCAACAGCGCACCTTCCCCACCAAAATGTCTGCCCGTATTTTTCCAGGTAGATTTTGTACCCTAATTCCTCAGAAACTCTATAGTTTCTGCTCAGCATAAACATTTAGTCCACCCCTAATACAGTAGTCGGCTTATGGCCCAAATGCCTGTCTAGATAATGCCCATCTCTACTTGCCAGTGTAATCTTGGCAAGAGCCTGGCAAGTGATCACCGAGAAGACCTTTGTTATCACCAATGTGCTTCCAACGTTGAGCTGTGAGGGGATGGGGAAGACACAGAAAGAAGATCCTCTCTTCCAGTGCACCTGCTGCTGGAGTGAGGCAGATGTCACAGGCAGATCAGCTTGATTGACACTTAATGTTTTCCGAGAATCACAGGTATAGATATACAGAATCTCACTAAGAAATTCAATTGACCATATTGAAATATAGCTTTGCACTGACCTTTTTGGTAGGAGGAGCTCAGAACTCTCCAAGAGCCTTCCTTAAGGCCTCAGCTCAAGCCAAATGGTCAATAATATTAATAGTGTGTGGGATCAGCTGGTCACCTTTTGCTCCTGACCTGATTGGCATCGTGTGCACGCAATAAGTTCAACCACTTGACATTATTGGTTAGGGGCAATGCTAAGATATGTGTCAAGAAGCCCTGATAGTCAATCACAACTGGCAGGTGGTACAGTACTGGTATGGAGGAAAATAACAAGAGGCTTGGTACCCACACGAAGGCACCGTTGTAGTGAAGGGAGTAATATCCAGCCCATCTCTGGACATGAAGAAATACTGGAGCCCTTCCTTGGGGATGGGAACTTCTGTGATCTCAAAGGCCTGACTGCTCAAGGCTTGAGCAGTCTCAAGATTTTTCTTCCACAAGCTTAATGCTGCTGCCTTGAGCTTCCTCGAAGGAAGAGATACTGGCTGATCTCAAATTAGGCATCAGAATAAGGCCATCATCCTAGCCATCGTCTAAAAGGACAAAGAATTGTCTTAATAAAGTGGTGGCTCTATTAATCCCTTGTCTCTTTCTGGACATTGGTAGTAGGCAACTGGACATGTCACCTCCCTTTGTCACTCTGTGTAATACAGTCTCTGTACTTGTCAGAGTCTATCACCCTAAATGTTTTATAGAAAGATTTTTGGAGGGGTTTTTTTGCAGACACTGAATAAAATGTCTTACCTTCTACCAATTCAATTGACAAGCCACTGCTTAATCTAGTCAAGCAGCTCACCTTCCTAGTGTATTTAGCTATCGTCTTATGGATTAGCCCCCTATAACGCACTGTATCCAAAAGCATTTTCTAAAATCCAGCTAAAATATGTCCCCAGCTTTTCTTCAAACATGACCATGGTGTCTGAATTCACGTGGATTTATGTTTAATTAAATCAAATGCTTCGTGGTATGCTCTCAGACTCTCCTCCTTATCAGTTCTTTTTTAAAAGCCTTACAAAAAATAAAAATAAGACCTCATTTTATTTCTGGGGGAAATGGATTATCACATAGCTAGGTTTAGACGAGGGATCTTCTCAATCAAAAATACTTTAGTGTCAAAATGGTTGAATTTTCCCCTAGGGTTACACTGTATCATCATAACATTTAACATAACAACAAAAATAAATGTTTGCAGTTTGAAAGTTCTGAGTAAGGCCAATACATTTTGCTGACTAAGGTGAAGGGCAGGGTAAGCTGATTGAACTTTAAGTTGAATCTTACTTCAACACAGGCAATGGGACAGTAAGCAGAGCATACAATATGGTACACATATAGTAGTTCTTTCCTCCAAACAGTGGGAAATAGCTAGGAAGTTCCAGAGGAATGGCCAAAGGTTTCTGGTTCTGCTCGCAGAATCCCGACATGGACACACTACCCTGCTTAATGGTAGGACCTGTGCTGGTTCTGAGGCATGCCACCTTAGAAAGTGATAAACCATGGCTTAGTGCAAATACGTGAACTTGCTGGCTTCTGAGGAGGATATTACAACACCTTTGTTCCTCTCGAGACTTTTAAAGTTGGGGCACCACAGCAGCTAAGCTCAGGCACGGCTTAGCATGTGATCCAAACCTGGGATCACAGTTAAGGCCTCTGAACTGTGGCCTTATCTTTATGCATCATCCTTATCCATGATCTTTAGTCGAGCCTATTTTTTTGGGGGGGGATGGATAAAATGAACATCTCTTCCCAAAATATTTCTTGTTTGAGGGAAAGAATAATGAGGAAAAATTACACTGCAGTTTACTTTCTGCTTACATGTCTGCTCAGCAGTAGCCTGTCTCCCAGGTAAGTGTGTTTAGCATTGCAGACTTAACTTTTCAATTTTAGGATGCATCCTTCTATCTGCCAGCAGCCTTGGATGTTTGAAATATATTACTGAAGGGAAACTTGTGTTAAGAAACATTTATATTATCAAAAGGATAAGACTTCTGCTCTATGAAACACTTGATTTATATCAGGGTGGCCAACTCCCAAGAGACTGTGATCTACTCACAGAGTTAAAAACTGGCAGTGATCTACCCCCTTTTAGGGGGATCAGGCCAAAATTGTTGAGTTTTTTTTAGGAAGGAGGAACACCCATTTTTGAGGGGTGCAGGGCAAAAGTTTTGAGCTTCTTTTAGGGGAGTCAAACTTGTTGAGCTTCTTTGGGGGGAGCCAGTGATCTACCACAGATGTCCAGTGATCTACCGGTAGATCACGATCTACCTGTTGGACGTGCCTGATTTATATCATCCACTTTGTTTGCTTCAGTTCATGCCTGAAACTTCACCTGTTATATTTTACAGTTTCTGGGGCTAATGCCAGCATGTAACAGTTTGTTGCAACAGAATTTGACTAACTCCTTCCTTTATTAAACCCAGTTCATTATATTCTCAATCTGGTTGCTGCATTTTGATGGCGAGATAAAAGACATCCTAGAAAGGAACTATGTACTGTATGCCTGAAAAGTTGTATTTATTCATTCATTCATTCATTCATTCATTTTAAAATATTTATGCACTGCCTTTTAGGGTAGCTATTATCCTCGATAGATTCCATACAGTCTATAGAATAATAACAACCTAAGTTCCAAACCATTAAATAATAATAATAATAACAATAATAATAATAAGTGTGTGTGTGTGTGTGTGTGTGTGTGAGAGAGAGAGAGAGAGAGAGAGAGAGAGAGAGAGAGAGAGAGAGAGAGAGAGAGAGAGAGAGAGAGAAAGGTAATAAAAACCAAAACAATAAAAATAAATAATCTAGCATAATCAAACCATTTTAAAACCAGTGAATCTCTATCTATATCTATATCATCTATATCTATATCATCTATATCTATATCTATATTGCATTCAAAGACCAAACAGAATTAACAACAACACATCAAGGGGTGGGGGAAGCAGTAGACAAAACCGAAAATTCCATATAAACTTATTTACATTCAAAATAGCACCCCTTCAGCTAAAATCTATGATCCAGAGTTTAAAATCAGTATTCTTTCACCGACCATCGCTGTCACTGCAGCCTGTCTTGTCCTCGTTGCTGTAAAACAGAATTTCACAACAGGCCTGGTGATATTCAAATCCTTGTCAGAAAGAAGGTATTTAACATAAGTTTCCTCTAAGCAGCCAGGTAGTTTCCTTAATAACGGTCGAATTAGCTCTCCTCGGGTATCATGAGAAAGCGGGCAATATAGAAGAACTTGCCGAATGGATTCAAACCAATTTAAAACCAGCTTTACATTTTTAACCTTGCAAGAACACCTTTCTGCTTGGGACACTGGAGAGGAAATGTAGGGGGCTCTGTCTTCCAGATGCTACTGGTCTCCATCTCCCACCAGTCCAGACAGCATAGCCACGTACTGGACTCAGCCAATGGTGTTGGCTAGTTCAAATTAGTCAGGGGCGACGTAATCCAGAGTATGCATGGTTGGCCAAACAGATACAAGCTCCTGGTCCACATCTTCAGGCCACAAGAGCTGAAAATGATCCCATAAAACTGGACCAGATGGCGTATCAGACACCTCATGTGGATTAACAGAATATCAAAAGAGCAACATCGAAGCACCGTGCAGCCTTTCTAAAGTGGGATATAATCAACAGAAGGTGAGGAAGAAGAAGAGAGGCTCACACCTGCGGTTCCCACTCTGAGCCTCTACACATTAATCAGGCCAGCTGCAAAGAATGACAGACGGGTTTATTAATTCATAAAAGTATTTGTATACCACAATTTCATTTTAAAAAATCAAAGCAGTTTACAACATGTATTATAAAAAACCACACAAAAAATAAATCACCAGCTGACTACTACGGAATATGTTTTTCTTAATTGTCTGCGTAAGTCTGGCATCAAACGAAAGTTTTCAGCAAACATTTGGAGGTTAATAGAGAGAGCACCTGGCAAATCTCTATTGAAAGAACATTCTGCAGGAGTTGGCCAATACCGCTGATGGATCAGTTTCAAGTTGAAGTCAGATGAGCCTCACTAACTTGGAAGACAGCCAAGGAAGCTCCTACGCAGTCCTCCCCTCCCCCCCCTAGAAATATAGGTGCCAGTACTCACCATGAGAAGAGAAGACTCCCTGGAAAAGACCCTGATGTTGGGAAAGATTGAGGGCACTAGGAGCTTACCTTCCAAGTTCCAGACTGCAGAATCCGGGACCGGCAGCCATTTGACACCGGAAGTTGCGTCGATGTAACTTCCGGTGTCGCTTTGCCCTTCTATGGGCACCAAAAATGGCCACTGCCGGCTTCGAAAGTCGCTTGTACGCATGTCAGGAAGTGTGCCGACGCAACTTCTATGGGCACAAAAAATGGCCGCCGACAACACCGGAAGTCACGTCTATGCACTTCTGGACATGCGTAGATGCGACTTTTGAAGCTGGCGGTGGCCATTTTTTGTGCCCATAGAAGGGCAAATCGGAAAGAAAAAAATGGCCGCCGGCAGGAGAAAATAATGGAGAAAAACGGGAGACGAAGTGATATGGGGGACCACCGGGAAAAGGTAAGTAAAAAAGGGGTTTTCCCGGGGAAAACGGGAGACTTGGCAGCTATGACTAGGAGAAGGGGACGACAGAGGACAAGATAGTTGGACAGTGTTCTCGAAGCTACCAACATGAGTTTGACCAAACTGTGGGAAGCAGTGGAAGACAGGAGTGCCTGGAGTGCTATGGTCCATGGGGTCACGAAGAGTCAGACACGACTAAACGACAAAACAACAACAACTCACCATGAAGTTGTTACAGTAAGTGCCACATGTTTTAACAACAGCAAAAAAAGAGAGGTGTGGGTACTGCTTACTCTTGAGTACCCCCTGAAGAAAGCACTGCTCGTACAGATGATCTCAGTGAATGAGATGGGGTAGAAGGGTTCGAGCCATCCCTAAGGTATCCTGGACCTTAATTGTTCAAGGACCTTGAACCTGGCTTGGTAGTAGTCAGTTGAGGGAAAGGAAGTGGCAGAAATGGTTGAAAAGCTGAGGCCTGGTCCCCTCCAGGTTTGCAGAGGAAATTGAGCAAACTAACCCATGCGCCTTAAATTATGTGCTGTGAGGTAGGAGAAGTTTCCACCTGTCTCATTGGATACAGTACATTCTCTTTGGAAATGTGAGTACTGTAAACTGTTGTTGTTTAGTCGTTTAGTCGTGTCCGACTCTTCGTGACCCCATGGACCATAGCACGCCAGGCACTCCTGTCTTCCACTGCCTCCTGCAGTTTGGTCAAACTCATGTTCGTAGCTTCGAGAACACTGTCCAACCATCTTGTCCTCTGTCGTCCCCTTCTCCTAGTGCCCTCAATCTTTCCCAACATCAGGGTCTTTTCCAAGGATTCTTCTCTTCTCATGAGGTGGCCAAAGTATTGGAGCCTCAGCTTCACGATCTGTCCTTCCAGGGAGCACTCAGGGCTGATTTCCTTAAGAATGGATAGGTTTGATCTTCTTGCAGTCCATGGGACTCTCAAGAGTCTCCTCCAGCACCATAATTCAAAAGCATCAATTCTTCGGCGATCAGCCTTCTTTATGGTCCAGCTCTCACTTCCATACATCACTACTGGGAAAACCATAGCTTTAACTATACGGACCTTTGTCGGCAAGGTGATGTCTCTGCTTTTTAAGATGCTGTCTAGGTTTGTCATTGCTTTTCTCCCAAGAAGCAGGCGTCTTTTAATTTCGTGACTGCTGTCACCATCTGCAGTGATCAAGGAGCCCAAGAAAGTAAAATCTCTCACTGCCTCCATTTCTTCCCCTTCTATTTGCCAGGAGGTGATGGGACCGGTGGCCATGATCTTGGTTTTTTTGATGTTGAGCTTCAGACCATATTTTGCGCTCTCCTCTTTCACCCTCATTAAAAGGTTCTTTAATTCCTCCTCACTTTCTGCCATCAAGGTTGTGTCATCTGCATATCTGAGGTTGTTGATATTTCTTCCGGCAATCTTAATTCCGGCTTGGGATTCATCTAGTCCAGCCTTTCGCATGATGAATTCTGCATATAAGTTAAATAAGCAGGGAGACAATATACAACCTTGTTGTACTCCTTTCCCAATTTTGAACCAATCAGTTGTTCCATATCCAGTTCTAACTGTAGCTTCTTGTCCCACATAGAGATTTCTCAGGAGACAGATGAGGTGATCAGGCACTCCCATTTCTTTAAGAACTTGCCATAGTTTGCTGTGGTCAACACAGTCAAAGGCTTTTGCATAGTCAATGAAGCAGAAGTAGACGTTTTTCTGGAACTCTCTAGTTTTCTCCATAATCCAGCGCATGTTTGCTATTTGGTCTCTGGTTCCTCTGCCCTTTCGAAATCCAGCTTGCACTTCTGGGAGTTCTCGGTCCACATACTGCCTAAGCCTGCCTTGTAGAATTTTAAGCATAACCTTGCTAGCGTGTGAAATGAGCGCAATTGTGCGGTAGTTGGAGCATTCTTTGGCACTGCCCTTCTTTGGAATTGGGATGTAGACTGATCTTCTCCAATCCTCTGGCCATTGCTGAGTTTTCCAAACTTGCTGGCATATTGGGTGTAGCACCTTAACAGCATCATCTTTTAAAATTTTAAATAGTTCAGCTTGAATATCATCACTTCCACTGGCCTTGTTATTAGCAGTGGTTTCTAAGGCCCATTTGACTTCACTCTCCAAGATGTCTGGCTCAAGGTCAGCAACCACACTACCTGGGGTGTACGAGACCTCCATATCTTTCTGGTATAATTCCTCTGTGTATTCTTGCCACCTCTTCTTGATGTCTTCTGCTTCTGTTAGGTCCTTACCACTTTTGTCCTTGATTATGGTAATCTTTGTACGAAATGTTCCTTTCATATCTCCAATTTTCTTGAACAGATCTCTGGTTTTCCCCATTCTATAGTTTTCCTCTATTTCTTTGCATTGCTCATTTAAGAAGACCCTCTTGTCTCTCCTTGCTGCTTTTTGGAAATCTGCATTCAGTTTCCTGTATCTTTCCCTATCTCCCTTGCATTTTGCTTGCCTCCTCTCCTCCGCTATTTGTAAGGCCTCGTTGGACAGCCATTTTGCTTTCTTGCATTTCCTTTTCCTTGGGATGGTTTTCGCTGCTGCCTCCTGTATAATGTTACGAGCCTCCATCCATAGTTCTTCAGGCACTCTGTCCACCAAATCTAAATCCTTAAACCTGTTCCTCACTTCCACTGTGTATTCATAAGGGATTTGATTCAGATTGTATCTTACTGGCCCAGTGGTTTTTCCTACTTTCTTCAGTTTAAGCTGGAATTTTGCTATAAGAGGCTGATGATCTGAGTTACAGTCAGCTCCAGGTCTTGTTTTTGCTGACTGTATAGAGCTTCTCCATCTTTGGCTGCAGAGAATATAATCAATCTGATTTCGATGCTGCCCATTTGGTGATATCCATGTGTAGAGTCGTCTCTTGTGTTGTTGGAAGAGAGTGTTTGTGATGACCAGCTTGTTCTCTTGACAGAACTCTATTAGCCTTTGCCCTGCTTCATTTTGAACTCCAAGGCCAAACTTGCCAGTTATTCCTTTTATCTCTTGATTCCCTACTTTAGCATTCCAATCCCCTGTAATGAGAAGAACATCCTTCTTTGGTGTCATTTCTAGAAGGTGTTGTAGGTCTTCATAGAATTGGTCAATTTCACTTTCTTCAGCACCGGTAGTTGGTGCATAAACTTGGATTACTGTGATGTTAAAAGGTCTGCCTTGGATTCGTATCGAGATCATTCTGTCATTTTTGAGATTGCATCCCATTACAGCTTTTGCCACTCTTTTGTTGACTATGAGGGCCACTCCATTTCTTCTACAGGATTCTTGCCCACAGTAGTAGATATGATAGTCACCCGAACTGAATTCGCCCATTCCCTTCCATTTTAGTTCACTGATGCCCAGGATGTCGATATTTATTCTTGTCATCTCATTTCTGACCACATCCAGCTTACCTCCATCCATGGTTCTTACATTCCAGGTTCCTATGCAATATTTTTCTTTACAGCATCGGACTTTCCTTTCGCTTCCAGGCATATCCGCAACTGAGCATCCTTTCGGCTTTGGCCCAGCCGCTTCATCAGCTCTGAATCTACTTGTACTTGTCCTCCGCTCTTCCTCAGTAGCATGTTGGACGCCTTCCGACCTGAGGGGCTCATCTTCCAGCGTCATAACTTTTATATGCCTGTTGTCTTTGTCCATGGAGTTTTCTTGGCAGGGATACTGGAGTGGCTTGCCAGTTCCTTCTCCAGGTGGATCACGTTTAGTCCAAACTCTCCACTATGACCTGTCCATCTTGGGTGGCCCTGCATGGCATAGCTCATAGCTTCTCCGAGTTATTCAAGCCCCTTCGCCACGACAAGGCATTGATCCATGAAGGGGATCAATGTAAACTACTCTAATCCAATCTTATGTGCATAGTCCACTGTCAGAAAACCAGCAAATTCACCAGCCGTTTGATTTGTGAAGAGAAAAGAATGGGAAATACAAAATCCAGGCTCCCAAGCTACCCATGGGTGTGAGAGACAGGGTCTTTTCAGTTGTAACACCTTTGCTGTGAAATGCAATCCATAGGGAAGCTCGCCATGGTCTGATTAGTGCTCTGTGTGGTTGGTTGGTTTTTTGCATAGTACTGTATATGCAGAAGGATTTTGATGGTTGCTGTAGTTCTGTTGTGTTTTGTTATTATTGTGGCGCTAATGTAATCCGATTTATTTCTAATGAAGCAATCCAACTAAGACTCAAAACAGACCCATTGAAATGGATGGACTTAAATGTGAGATATACCCAGCCTCATGTAACCAACATGCTTAACTCTAAATGATTCATGAAGGCTGCCCTGCCAGGCTTAGATAGGTCATACACCCTCACTTGGGGAGAAAACGTTACCAAACTCTTTGCTCTCTCTTTTCTTTCCACCATGTGAACCAATTAGTAAGGATGTCTAAGCTAGATGCTCTAAACTTAGATCACATGCCTTTAGCAAGCCATCTTTGTTTTTCGTTTTAATTATTTTTATTGAAATTTTCAAGTTACATTTCCATCATTGAATGTCCACCAAAATTACAATACATCCACCAACTTCCCTCCTTCCCCTTCCATGGTTCTTTAAATTTTCCCATAGTTTCTGCATATTCTAGGAAAAAAATTCAAAATCCATTTAATTTAACCCCCTCCCAATTATCTCTCTCTATAGAATGTTATACTGTTGAATTTACTTTAATCCTGCTAGCATTTTCACTTGCTTAAGGTTATGTTCCAAATATGTTCCGAATATGTTCCAAATATTTCCAAAGTCATCTGTGTTTCTATACAAATAATTTAGAAATTATTATCATTTTTGAAAATAAGTTGTATTGTCTGTTTATTCTTGTGTGCGCACATGAACCTGAACTTTGAAGAGTTTGTAAGTAAACCATTTTTAACTTCTCAAACGTGTGGTCTCTTTATATGCTAGAGGAGAAGTGGGAAGCTTTGGGAGAAACTTGAAAGACAAATTTTTAAAGACTAACAGCCTCCATTTCCACACTTTACTTTGCTGCATCTTTATATGAATTCAAATTTGATTTGATTTAATAATTTGGATGTTTCAGCTAAGATTTTAGGGTGGCAGCCTCCCAAAATTTCTCCATCCTGTTAGTAGATGTCAAAATAGGGACAGAGTAAAATCGGAACCCACCAACTATTGGGGAAGAATTCTCCAACCTTTTGGGATGGCTGAGAAGGAAAGTCTTAGAAAATTTAGCTTTGTTAATACTGACTGAAGCTATAATTAATATTCTCCAGATTTTAGGTGTGGGTGTGTGAAATTATTCAACAGTTTGGAGGGATCTCCCCAAATATCCCCCCCCCAAAAATTCTTTAATTATAAATATTCAATCCAGCCCCAATTGTTTTGTGGCTTTGTTTGTTTTTTAACTTACCTTAAGAAAGGCCTTTAATCTTTCAGCAATAAAGAAGTGGTTCAGGTTTGTCCTTTTGCTGATAGTGTTATTAAGGAGAATTCAGATGATGTGCATGCAACCTCATTTAACTACAGAGATTGTTCTAAAAAGATACCTCTTTGAATTAGTTGCTGTTACAGGTCCATTGTGATGCTAATGCTAATTCTCTTCAACAAAACAGAACTGAGTAAGGGGTCTTTTAAAGCTGTTTCTCATTCAAAGCACTGAAGGTAACATCCAAAGTGTACTAGTCATTGCTGGCCTTATCAAGTGCAGCTTATATAACCCATAACTTTGTGACAGGAAAGCTGTCCAGAGAGTAAGTGGAGTAGCCAGTAGGAGGAGAAAAAACAGAAGAAAGAAAGGAAAGAAATTATTGGGTGCATTATCCTACTGATGTTTTATATTTAGAGTTGCTCAAGGCAATCTGTCCTGAATGTTATTTGTCACCTTGCTTGGTTCATCTAGACCAGAAATTTGTTTCCAACTTCAGCAATCCAAATAAGAATATAAAAAGAGACCTTCTGAACCAGACCAAAGGTTCTTCTAGCCCTGCCTCCCCCAACCTGGTGTTCCCTCCACCCTGGTTTAGGATTATAGCTTCCGTCAGCCACAGGTAGCATGCACAATAGTCAGGGATGATAGGGGTTGTGGTCCAACAAATTCTGGAAGACACTAGGATGATCTAGTCCAAAATTATTGGAAGGATGATCCAGCCCAAAATTATTTTTATTATTGCAATTCACTACCCATCATCTCCAAAGGCAGCGCCCCACATAGAGAGCATTTCAGTAACCCAATCTGCAAACTACCAGATTATGGAATACAGTGGCCAAATCAACTCTGTCCAACAGGGGCCATAGCTAGTGTCGTAGTCACCCTGACCTGCGCAGCACCCCCGGCATAGCTGCCAAGTTATCCCTTTTTTAAGGGATTTTCCCTTATGCTGAATAGGCTTCCTCGCGAGAAAAGGGAAAACTTGGCAGCTATGACTCCCGGACGTTTTACGGTCTATTGATGATACGCCAACGACAAATAAATATCTGCTGTCACTTAAAAGCACTTCAGACCAGGATAATGTGAAAGTAAAAAGATGTTGCTTTATTGTTGGTACATAATGGTTTCAGTATTCCTCTTAAGATTGTTACAAATAACAGATGTTTCCTATACCGGCCTATTACCTCTAAATATAACTATTACCGGACTATTACCGCTAAAGACAACTAAATGTATTTGTAAGTAAGCACACAAACTCTTTATCCTGACTGATTAATAACACACACCATCTATGCCTCACCTCACTATTAAACCAGCTCTATCTCTACTAACAACCACTGACTACTTCTCCAACTGACTACCAACTGACTAACCGACCAACTCACTAACTACCTCACAAAACACCTCACAAACTCTGACTGACTCCAGGGGTGGGGTTTTTATACTCTGCCAGAGCCCACCCCCTTGGGTTCTAACAGTTCTATTTGGATTAACCCTTAGTAACATGGCTTAACTTTAGGCTGATCGCCACAGCTAGTGCTGAATCTAGGACCCAGGGCCCAGACCTGCTCCTTCCAGGGGAGAGCAATTCCATCATCTCCCCACCTCCCAGACATGAGAACCTTGGACACATAACATCTCTGTCTTTTCAGGATTCAGCTTCAGTTTATTGGGCCTCATCCAACCCTACACCACCTCCAAGCACTCATCAAGCCCGTCTCCTACCTCTCCTGATTCTGTTGGAACAGAGACAGAACTGGGTGTCATTTGCATATAGATGATACTTCACTTTAAATCTCCGAATGACAGCTCACAGTAGCTTCATATAGATGTTATGAAGACTTAGGTTACATTCAGACAAGCATCATTTAATGCAATTGCCTATTCACAAACAAAGAAGTGGTGCACTTGAAACCGCATTCTGTGTTCTGACACCATAGCTTCTGCTTCATAATCCAGTTCTCCATTCAGGAGGAGCAGCGTGGTTGATTTGAGCACCAATCTTACTCTGGATCCTGTTGCTTGTCACGGTCTCATCCCTTCTTCTTTCATTATCGGAACATTGGAGCATTTTCTTTTCTTTTGTTGTACTTAACATGATGCACTCAGGCACAAATTCATCACGGAAATCTTGCTAATCTCTTCTGTTCAGGTAGAATAGCAGAGAATCAGAAACAGAACAGTTCGTCAGTAAAATCCAAGGACCACTAAAGGGAAATGGGATGATTAATCATTAGCATTTTTAATGATTGAACTTTCAATAAAAAAGAGGGTAGGTAAAGGTAAAGGGACCCCTGACCATTAGGTCCAGTTGTGACCGACCGACTCTGGGGTTGCGCGCTCATCTCGCGTTATTGGCCGAGGGAGCTGGCGTACAGCTTCCAGGTCATGTGGCCAGCATGACAAAGCCGCTTCTGGTGAACCAGAGCAGCACACGGAAATGCCATTTACCTTCCCCCTGTAGTGGACCTATTTATCTACTTGCACTTTGATGTGCTTTCGAACTGCTAGGTTGGCAGGAGCTGGGACCAAGCAACAGGAGCTCACCCCGTTGCGGGGATTCGAACCACCGACCTTCTGATCGGCAAGCCCTAGGCTCTGTGGTTTAACCCCCAGCGCCACCTGGCAGAAGCAAATGGGCTGCACTGATTTTAACATCACTTTCCTTTCCAAAAGGAATGCCAAGCGACAGAAAACAATCACCTGAGTTGTTTCACTGGAACAATTCAGGTGATTTAAGTTCCAAATGTAGCTAAGTGCTTTGCGGGATTAATGTGTTAGTGAATGAAAGAGCTAACATCTGGTGTAGTGCCTCAGCAGTGTGCCATTGTATAGTCCTGGAGTAGGTTTGGGATGCCTCCAGATGTACGCAATCAGGGGAAGAAATCAAGGGATTTCAGTTTAGTCTGTGTAGAGAAAGATTTTGGGAAGTGCTTAATTTGTTTTCTCAATAACAGAGCTTGCTGACAACTTAGAGCAATTAGAGAAGTGACCCAGACGGTTCATATGCATAATCACTGATCTTTAATGCAGGACAAGCATATCCTGGTGCACAGAGCGGGTCCAACCTGGATGCTTTTCAGAAGACATTAAGTATAACAATATGGCTTTGTCTGGTTAAAGGCCCAGGGCACTCCACAGTTGCCAGATGGAAACTTTTAAGCAAAAATAGTCCCTATGCAGACATCAAAGGCCGTGCTTTGAGAAATGAAAGTCAGATTGTGTAGGTGTAGCCAAAATGTTCTGGGGGACACAAGGCCAGTAAGATGGAATGCATCTTATAAAGGGAGAAGCAGGCATAAAATGGCAATAAAATGAAGTTACATAATATCACCTTCAAGTGCTGCTTTGTCTTTAAGGAATTCCACTAGGAAACCTTAGATCCAGATCCAAAGATGCAGATTTTAAATCTCCTGATCTATGCACACAGACACAAACACACACAGAGAGAGGGGTGGTGGTTGTTGAGTTGAATTAATATGCTGGATTGGACTCTGCAAACCCTGCCCCCACCTTATTGCATCCCTTTGGACAAAAGAACTGGCTTCACTCTTAGAGTAGTACAGTCATACCTCGGGTTGTGAACGCTGAGGGTTATGTGTTTTCGGGTTGCGCTCTGCGCCGAACCCAGAAGTACTGGAACAGGTTACTTCCAGGTTTCGGCACTCGCGCATGCGCAAAAGCACAAAATGATGCCATGCACAGAAGCGCTGAATCGTGCCTGCGCGTGTGCAGATGCGGCGCTGCGGGTTGCGAATGCTGTGGGTTGCGAATGCGTCTCCCGCACAGATGACGTTCGCAACTCGAGGTATGACTGTAAATAGTTAGGCCTTTAAACTCCTCCCCCACACAATAATATTTCTAACAATTCCAGTGGTGGAGGACCATTTTAGGCTGTTACACTGTAAAGAAGTCTGAGGGGGTCACAGTTACTGGACTATAAGAGCAAATTTCATCCAAGGTAATTCAGCCAAATGTTGACTTTATTCCATACAAATGTGTCAAAGAAACAGCTCCTAATATTTGTGATACTCATCACCATTCAGGTGGCCAATTCAAAAACAAACATGTCTGAATTTCAGCAGTATTGTGAGATAATGTGGTTGTTTTTCCAGGGGGAGAATTCGAGTTCAAAACAATTTATTTTAAAAGTGCCTCCACTTTCCTAGACAATGTGCAAAGATTTTTAAATGGCACAGGAGGCCTTGCCCTCAAGCTTACAATCTAAGAGAAACGACACAAAAGGGAACAGCTATGGGGGAGAGGAGAGGAAAGACACAAATCCATATACTCAAACTTTCAAGTTTCATAGTAGCTCCCTTTGGTTATTACTCACCCAATAAAGGCTCTACGTACAGACGCAGCATAAGCAGGGCTGTGCTGGCCCTGCCCAAGGTCATGAAACTTCCCCCTTGCCCAGGGCTGTCTTAAGCACATCCAGTGCCATGGCGCAAAGGTCCCTCCAACGCCCCCTTCCTTTCCGGCTGGGCGGGGGCTGTTGGGAGAGAAGGGGGGTGGAACACCAGAAAAGAAGGCGCATATATATGCACACTTCTCAACCGCAGGATCTTCCTTGCACTGCAAGTGGGCTGGACTGGATGACCCTCGGGATCCCTTTCCCACTCAACCTCCCACTGAAGCCCATTTGGGAATGCCTGGCTGCTCTCCCTCCCCACTTCCAATGAAGCCACACAGTCGACCTCCTCAGTTGGGGCGGGTGGGGAAAAAGGAGCCGAGGAGGCCGGTGGGAGGAGACACGCCACCGCTGGCTGCCGAGTGAGCTTCTCCTGCCACCTCCTGACGCAATCGTGGGGTGCCACCGCGGGCCTGGCCAAGCAGCTCCTGGAGGCAGTGGCCCCCGCACCATGCCTGGGGTGCAGGAGAAGACGCTCCTCGCCAGCTTGCAAGGCCTCCGATAAAGGAGCCTGTACGAGGAGGCCCGTCTCTTTCTCTTTCTCCTCCTCTCTTTTCTGCCTCCCCCGACACGGAGCACAACTTCGGAGGTCTCTGAAGTTGCGCTCTGTGCCGGCTGTGCGCGACGAGAGGCGGCGGGGAAGAGCTTCTCCCGCCTCCGCCTCCCGCCTGCCTTCTCCGACTTGAGACGGCACTTCAGAGACCTTCTCTGAAGCGCCGTCTCATGCCGCTGGTGCGCGGCGAGGCGGCGGGGGAGAGAAGCGCTTCACCCCCGCCGCCTCCTGCCTGTCTTCCCCAGTGGTGCGCGGCTGTGGGAAGCGAGCCAAGGGGAAGACAGGGAGGGGCAGCCGCCGCGCCACCGCGTTTCGGCTCCGTCCCCCCTGCCAAAGGAAGATTAGCTGTCAGCTTCCCACGCTGACAGCTGATCTTCCTTTGCCACTTTCTATGGCCGTGCTTCGTAAGACGAAGCAGCGGTCATAGAAAATTTTGTCTTCTTACGAATGCCTCGCACAACGCAAAACTCTTTCGTCTAGTGAGTTTTTCGTTGTGCGAGGCATTCGTAAAGCGAGGCACCACTGTACCAGGAGAGGTGGTCCCGTAAGTATGAGTGTCCTAGGCCGCATAGGGCTTTAAAGGTCAAAACCAGCACCTTAAATTTGACCCGATACTCCACCGGGAGCCAGTGCAGCTGGTAGAGCACTGGGTGAATATGCTCCCATGGCAGGGACCCTGCCAGGAGCCTCCCTGCAGCATAATGTACCTGCTGGAGTTTCTGGGACAGTTTCAAGGGCAGCCCCACGTAGAGCGAGTTACAGTAGTCAAGCCTGGAGGTGACTGTCGCATGGATCACTGTGGCCAAATCGGGGCGGGAAAGGCAAGGGACCAACTGCTTGATACGGTGAAGATGGAAAAATGTCGCCTTGGCTGTTGCTGCAACCTGCGCCTCCCTGGAAAGGGAGGCATCAAGGATTACACCCAAATATATATATAAACATATACTTTAGCGTGTTTCTTTATCACACAACTCTATGCCAAATACCATTGTCGAAACTGTGTGAAAAGTGGGTGGTCTATGAAATGTCACTGTTTAAAATCTCTGGCCAGTACCTCTGACTCTGCATCACCACATGGCCTTCATATTCTGCTTATGGACTTCCTGCAGGCACCTGGCTACCCAACAGGTGAAGCAGGATGCTGGATGAACTAGATGGCCTTTGGTTGATCCAACAGGGTTCTTACATCTTTATTTGTTAATGAAATGTACTGTGTTATCTCACTCTAAATTTAAATTGCATCTTCCAGAATCGAATTTTAGTTCTACTACACTGTGTCATGGGACGCGGGTGGCGCTGTGGGTTAAACCTCAGAGCCTAGGGCTTGCCAGTCAGAAGGTCGGTGGTTCGAATCCCTTCGACGGGGTGAGCTCCCGTTGCTTGGTCCCAGCTCCTGCCAACCTGACCACATGACCTGGAAGCTGTACGCCGGCTCCCTCAGCCAATAACGCGAGATGAGCGCCGCAACCCCAGAGTCGGTCACAACTGGACCTAATGGTCAGGGGTCCCCTTTACCCTTTACACTGTGTCAGAAAGCAACCTGTTTATCACCACCATAGCCTCGTTTCTCCAAAAATAAGAAAGTCCACTGTGGTACCATCCATGATGTCCATAATGGCTGACCTTTACTCATGATTCATTATTATTATTTTAATTGATGCATCTTTAGGTAGAGCTGTTCATCTAAAAGCATCATGGGGAATTATATCTCAAATTGCATTGCTTAAAAGTGGAAGTAGCTAGTATATTGAGTAGCAAACCTCCCAAACACTCCCCTTGTTGGATTTTAGTAACACATCAGGTGGGAGGCATTTTAAACATGTTTTTAAAAATTCTGTACCCCATCCCTTAATATTTAATTATTGATGGACTGTAAAACTTTAAGATTTTAGCCAATTTAAGCTTTTCCTTGTGTGGAAATGGGCTCAGATGAACAAAGGACTGTAATGACCTTCTACAAAATGTCTATACTTTATTGGAATCAAATTCAGAGAAGACAGCACAGGCAATAAATCACCCCCATGTATTTTATTGGGTGGGGGGTAGAGAGAAAGGCAAGATTTGCCTGGAATCAAGTAAATAGGTTTTAGCCAGTAAAAATTCACCTTGCCTGTATATTGTCCTAGGAGAGACAATCTCATTTACATTTATTAGAAGTAATGATGTAGTGTCCTGCAGATAATTAACACAATAAAATGCTGCTAATTTCACAGTGTCATTATAAAATTTGCCAGTTTAAATTAGAAAGTGATTAACCCTCTGAGTGAGGCAGTGACATTTCCGTTCCCAGTCTGTGAATTAAATTCCCCCTTCACCCACCACTCTGAAAGTTTGCCTAGTTTATAGCCATTTCCAGTGTCCTTTCATTTTGCATGCTCTCTCTGTCCGGTAAGATGGGGGGGGGGATCCTAGCTGCAATAACAAAATCCGTGACTATTTCAGATATTAAGCCAGGTTCATACCCTGAAGCATGCACAACTCAGTTATCAGAGGATAAAGACATCTTTTTAGAAAGGAGAAATGGTAATCCCAGATAAGCAAAAGTTCACTAGGTAATGAACTTCTGGTTGGTGCATGTAAAACGAGAGGTTTTTCCTGTTAATGAGGTGGTTCCAAGGTGAGTTTCCATAAGGACAGCCAATCCTTAACCTTTTTGCCTGGCCACTACTTTATCCATTTATTGTCCCTATCTCTTCCCCAGCCAAGCTTAATTAATATCTTTTTTTAAAAAGGAATAAACTCATTAAAAGAATAGATTTATAGCATAGTAATTTAAAGAATCTAACTCAAGTGAAATCCTCTTCAAGAATGTTTAATGAGGGAATGATACCACAAAAGCCTGAGATAATGATAGAATAGTCCAACCTGTTAAAACAGCTATTAATTTAATGTCGCTAATGCGCAGATTTACAATGCAGGCAAAAAACTATTCTTAACTACTCTTCTCCCTTCCCCTGCCTCACAATTACAAAGCTGGAAAGGCATTCCCAGATAATTATGCTGCCCAGTGGCTCCATGTATGGCTAGGACACAACTTATCTATCATAATGCTTAATTCAGCCCTGATTCTCAACACACAGAGAAGAAATGGTTAGATTTAAAAGAAATGTAAGGAAAATAAATTATATTTTTAAAAGTGGAATAAAATGTGACTGCTCTTTGCAGGTACATCAGTTAAATGCCTCCTACCCTTAGACCCTCTAACAACAGCTGTAGCACTGATTCAGTTCACATGTAACATGTGGCAAACCACGCTTTGCTGTGAATATGCAAGGGCACAAGCTCCCAAGGAGGAGATCGGTCCTCCTCGCACCCAGCAATAAAAGACAATGGGAGAGGGTTCACCTCAGCAATATATCTGTCCAAATTACAAATACCTAAATACAGACGGTCGTTTAGCCTCACCAGGTTCAACGGGCTGCCATCTGCCTTATTGCAGGGCAGATTCAAGGGTAAACCATACGTGGAATGAGTGCTCCTGTAGCTTGTTGGAGGTAGAAACTGTCTCTCATGCCTTGTTACGCTGCCATTTCTATGGGGATATACGCTCGGTATTTATCACCCCGTTATACAAAAATCTCGAAATGGGTCTGAACTTCAATGTCTAAAACTCCGGCCCAGAGATCACACTAAGGGTGGCCAAATTCTGTGTGACAGCCATAAAACTTAGGGAACAAGCTGTACTACTAAAATGATTAAAGTTTCAAATAACAATTTTAGGTTATATTTTAGTGATTAAGATTTAACTTATATATTTTTAACTGCTGCTATATCTGTATTGTCCCTGTTATACCCAATTGCAATTCAATGTATCCCAATCGTGTTTTATGATTTTCCTGATATTGTAAGTGAGCCGGAACCAGTCTGTGACCGTAATAATAAATTGATTCATTCATTCGTCCACCTCTGGTCCTGCTGCTGCTGTGATGTAGTGAACTAAGCCATGGTATGGCTTAGCACAGCATCTGAATCTAAGGCCATAGTTCACTTCTTCCAGACAAACCAGGTGCTGTAAACCAGTAACAAATCTTGGTTACAGCTCATAGTTTGTCTGGCGCCAAGAGTTTGGACAACATGCTGAAAGAAATCATGGCTTGGCCCACTGCAACATAGAAGCAGCAGGACCAGAAGAGGGAGCAAGTGGCCATGATCTCCTCTCTGGATATTTATATTAAACCATGGCTCACCTGGTATTATGTATAAACCATGTAACCATTAACATTTTTTAGTTAATTAAGGCAGAAAGCTACCTGTCTGCAACAATAAGATGGCAAGGGGGGCAAATGCCCAATGATTTGTAGATGTTGTGTAGTCTGTTAGTTGGGCGGGAGTAATGTTCATTTGTCAGTTTAAGGGGTACAAGTACAATCCACAGCCTGAGCGGGTCCCGCTGGAAAGCTAGAAAACTATTGGTTCCCGCTTAAATGTATCTTTCCTCACCCAACCCTTGTTCTATAAATATAGCACCCCTGCCCCAGTCCCTCAGTCTTGTCTTGTTGCCTCCGAGCAAAATTCAAAGTGTTGGTGCTGAGCTTTAAAGCCCTAAACGGCCTCGGTCCAGTATACCTGAAGGAGCGTCTCCTCCCCCATCGTTCTGCCCAGACACTGAGGTCCAGTGCCGAGGGCCTTCTGGCGGTTCCCTCACTACGAGAAGCCAAGTTACAGGGAACCAGGCAGAGGGCCTTCTCAGTAGTGGCACCCACCCTGTGGAATGCCCTCCCACCAGAGGTCAAAGAGAACAACTACCACCAGACCTTTAGAAGGCATCTTAAGGCAGCCCTGTTTAGGGAAGCTTTTAATGTTTGATGGATTTCTGTATTTTAATGTTTTGTTGGAAGCCGCCCAGATTGGTTGGGGGAGTGGAGTACCACAGTTTTGCAGTAGACACAGTAAAGGCTCCAGTGGGTCTGGCTGCCTGGGGGAGCATCTCTTGCGCCCTTGTCCCAAAGATGGGGCCCTGTTGCTCAATTAAAAAAGGCACTATCTTTGTAGTGATTTGCTAGTAACTGTAAGTTGATGGAATATAGGTTTAAATTAGTGGATGTCACTATAATTTGCATTTAGGATAACGTAACTGGCAAGAGGGAGTACCTATGAATTATCCGTAGAATCAGAGAGCTGCCTGCTTTTCTTTTAATATGTGTCAGTGTCGAATCTTTATTACGGTCATAGGCCAGCATAAGGTAAAACCACCTATATACATAATATGTGGTACAAGGAGGTATGTATTTTATATTTGAAAACCCCCTTTCTTGTGCTTTTATCTGATTTTTGAAAAGGACAGATTGTTATTTCTCTCTTGGAGCATGTTAATGTGAATCTGCAGCCGTTTTCTACATTGCCAGTATTTCGTCTTGCATCTCATTTATTCAGCCTGTCATTCAGGATCCCCCCCTTTCCAACTCTGAGTTATTTCTGTTAATACAAAGAAATATGTGATAGCTAAATTTTCCCATTACTTGTGCAGCAATTTTCTTCTGCATAACACCTCTGGTACCTGTGGGAATTTTCTTTTTCTTTTTAAAGAAAAAAAATCTAGTATAACATTTTAGCTGTTTACAAAGTGCCTTTCCAAATAGATCCCAACAATGTATTCTTCCTTAGAGAAGCAAGTCCCTTGAGAATAGTGTTAAGTGTTCTGCCTTGAATTTTTGAAAGTAATATGATTACGGAGTACCATGTTCCCAAAGTTAACTCTATTTTAATACCAAAAGAGAATAAAGCTGTCAGTATATGATCTTCTCGGTAAGTTTCCCTGAGAATGGAGAGACACCTTGAACATTATTAAAACCTAGCAGTTTATCATCTTCTTAAGAATTACCCGATTCAACAGGTATGACTGATTGGTGGTAGGTGGCTAAGGTCATTTGCTGATTGGGAGGAAGAGAGGAACCAGAAAGACAGTTAGATCTGCAACAAAATGTTATAGTGTGAGTTGCTCCTGTTCAGGGATTTAGCGCCCTGGCCATGGAATACTGTTTCCAGTTTCCATTTGGTCCGTCAGAATTACGTGTCCATTGAACATTGTCTTCATTGCATTGATTTGGTGAGTGGGGTGGGAGGTCTCTTGTTAGATTGTGTGTGTGTGTGTGTGTGTGTTGTCTGTCTATCTGTCTATCATCTATCTATCATCTATCTATCATAGATAGATAGATAGATAGATAGATAGATGATACAACCACAATACTGTATTTTAAAAAATTGTTGGCTTAAAAAAAATCAACAAGAGCAAATGTCACATCATGCTAAAAGCACCATAAAAGTGCACCATTTTCAAATTCCTTTCTAAAGTCAACAGGGATGGAGACTGGGGTATGAATTCAAAGTAGTGCTAAGGAGATCACTTCATCAGCACAAGCATTTCTGCTTGCCTGGTGGAATAATCCCCCCTGTGCACTGTTCTGGGGGTTCTCCGCAAGCTTTTCCCGATTCGGGTGCCACCCATTGTTGATTAAAGTGGGGTTCGCTCAGGAATTTGTTTCCTTTGGGTGGGTTGGGTATTTCCTGTAGGAAGGCTATGTGGGGTTTCATGGCATTTGCATATCTCTTGATAGTGTTTCCTAGCCCCCTCACATTTAGCGTGATTGCTATTAAACTAGCCATTTTGGTTGTCTATTCTGCGGGGTGATTCTCTGCCAACCTCTCTGGGCTGCCCCGTGTCTCTCTGTGTGTAATGTGTTTCGGACCTAGCATGTTTGCTGACATAAAGTGGGGTGGGCATAGCTGTCAAGTTCTCTCCTTTTATAAGGGATATTACCTTATGCTGAATAGGCTTCCTCGTGAGAAAAGGGAAAACTTGACAGCTATGGTGGTGGTTGGGAAAAGAAGAGGGCTGGGGTTAGAGTTGGGTTGAGGGGTGGGGGATAGATTGCAGAAAGTAGCATATATGTGGTTAAATAGGTGTTTGTTTGCGGGTAACTTGGACCATTTGGCTTCTAACCAGTTGGTCCTGAGTCTTGACTGGCATGGGGGGGGGGCTTTGTTTAAGAACAGGCTTCTCTGCCCTGCCCCCGTTGCTTGTGATAGGGAAGGGTCAGTGAGACAATGCCGAGTGTTTTTGTGGCACTCGGGTTATGGTCTGAATATGGCAACCATTGAGAAACTATAGCAAACCCTGCAAATCAGAAAAGTAAAAGGTTAAAAAGAATGACACAAGAGTGACAGTAATGCCTAGAGGGAGGGCTGGGTGGGGGACGCTCCCGGCCAACTGGGCTGCTAACATGAGCTCATGATTGTGGATGAGTATGCTAAAAACCCGCAAGGACCCAGGTGGTGCTGTGGGTTAAACCACTGAGCCTAGGGCTTGCTGATCAGAAGGTCAGCGGTTCGAATCCCTGTGACGGGGTGAGCTCCCGTTGCTTGGTCCCAGCTCCTGCCAATCTAGCAGTTCGAAAGCACGTCAAAATGCAAGTAGATAAATAGGAACCGCTACAGCGGCGTTTCCATGTGCTGCTCTGGTTTGCCAGAAGCGGCTTTGTCATGCTGACCACATGACCTGGAAGCTGTACGCCGGCTCCCTGGCCAATAATGTGAGATGAGCGCGCAACCCCAGAGTCGGTCACGACTGGACCTAATGGTCAGGGGTCCCTTTACCTTTACCTTATGCTGATAACCCACTTGCTACCTTCCACGGAGATGATATTGGAGAAAGGGAATTGCAGTCTAGAGATGACAATGTGAGAGGAAGGAGTAGGAGTATTCAAACCATAAGGTTCCTAGCCATAAGGTTCCCAACAATATCCAGATAAACTCCAATAGACAAGAGGGGAAGACTCAAGAACAGCAGGCAGGTCCCTCACTACGAGAGTTGACACTACAGGGAACTAGGCAGGAGGCCTTCTTGGCAGTGGCATCCTCCCTGTGGAATGCCCTCCCATCAGATGTCAAGGAGATAAACACCCACACAAATTTTAGAAGACATCTGAAGGCAGCCCTTTTATTGGGAAGTTTTTAATGTTTGACGTTTTATTACCTTTTTATATATGCTGGAAGCTGCCCAGAGTGGCTAGGGAAACCTAGCCAGATGGGTGGGGTATAAATAATAAAATTATTTTTATTGTTATTGTTGTTATTGCTATTATAGCCAGCCCTTGTCATGTTTGCTGGTAGTCAACGTACATTTTTGCCTCCTCACTTGCTAGTCAAATTCCAAACTATAATTTAGGTTTGTGTTTCAAGCAGAGCACAAAAAATACATATTGAGGCATCATAGTTAGTGTGAGATAACAGAGAGCTGGGAAATTCCTCAGACTGTTCCTTTTGCTGCTGTTCCCAGTAGTAATTGCAATCAAGAGGAAACATTGTATTTAAATCCGGCAACCTTGAAATGAATGTAAAGGTTTTTTTCCCTCCATAAAATTTTATAACACTTGTCCAATTTTTTTTTCATGTCATGAAGGGAAAGGAAGTTTATAAATTTAGCTTCTGAGCTTGCAAATCAGAAATTAGGGCTCAGTGTAGCATATGCAGATGGTGCCATGGCTGTGTGGAAATATAGCACAAGCTCTATGCAAGATGGTTTCATTGTCCTCTAGCCCCATTCCCAATTCAAAATATTTATTATTGGGTAAGGAATTAGGGGCTGGCCAAAGAGCAGATGAGATGGAATGACTAGGGAGGATGAAACAGGTAACTTGACTGTTCACACAGAAAATGTGAGGTTATTCAACACTGCTCATGAGGCTGAAGGCCCATCTGGTCCAACATCCTGCTTGTCACAGTGGCCAGCAAGATGTCCAGAGGAGGCCCACAAACAGGAGATGAGCACAACAGCACCCTCCGCGCTTGTGATTTTCAGCATCTGATACTCAGATGGATTCTGCGTCCAACAGTGGAGGTTAAAGAAAGATATTATGACTATTAGACATTTATAGTCTTATCCTCTATGAATTTATCTAATCCTCTTATAACGTTATCCAAGTTAGTGGCCATTACTGCATATCTGCATTTTTACTTCATGTTTTTAATTGTCTGCAAGTTCTTTCTTTATTTTTTCAGCTTCTCTCATCTGATTTTTATGTGGTTTATTGTGATATTAAATGTGATACAGTGGTACCTCGGTTTATGAACACAATTGGTTCCGGAAGTCTGTTCATAAACTGAAGCGTTCATAAACTGAAGCGAACTTTCCCATTGAAAGTAATGGAAAGTGGATTAATCTGTTCCAGATGGTCCGCAGAGTACTTAAACTGAAGCGTTCATAAACTGAAGAGAACTTTCCCATTGAAAGTAATGGAAAGTGGATTAATCCGTTCCAGATGGGTCCGCGGCGTTCGTAAACCGAAAATTCGTAAACTGAGGTGTTCGTAAACCGAGCTTCCACTGTACTGCTTATTTATTATGTATTAAGCAGAATATAAAGGATATCTTCCATTCCTTTCCTTGTAGAGTGACACTGCCCTGGCTTCAAACATTGGATGTAACTGGACTTTGTTCTTCACTGCCTCCATATCTTGAATTGAGCCAAGAAGGCCCTTGTCCATATCATTGGATCCTGAGCTGGTGGTTTCAATGAGGACATCAGGACCTGAGAAGAGGAGATGTCCTACCCCAGGTTTCCCTCAAGTCAGTGAGCCAAAAGGGAAGGGCACAAGCCACCTGGGAGGGGTGTGGCCTTAGGAGAGGCCTGAGGACCAGACAGAGAGGATTTGAGGGTTGCATTTGACAGCCAAGCCTGAGGTTCTCTTGCCCTAAGTAGTATGAAGGCAATGCTTGCTCTACTGAGTAGGCCCATTGATGTTAATGAAGCTAAGGTACTCAGAACCATTAACTTCAACGAGTCTACTGGATGTGGATACATCCCTATCTGTCTCATGAGGGCTTCTGGATACCAGCAGTTTTTCTCTTGTAGGATAACGTTGTGACAAGTCTACCATTTCATGACACCCAGGGGTGAAACTAGGCTTTCTTTCATTCTGGTCCAAGACTCAGTTTGGCACCCCATTCGTGTTTGTGAACACATCTGAGGAATGTTGGAGGGTATGGACGCTGCCTGAGGGGGGAATTGTGTGGCAGGTGCTGCCCTGGATGTTTCCACCTGCTCCTGGATCTGATGGGGTGCTTCAGAAGGGGGCAGCTCTTTACCGAAAGTGAGACAACCTGAGACACCACTGGCACTGGCTGTACTTTGAGCTTTCCCTCTTTCCCCTCCCAATCCCTTTTCCTTGTATGTTATCTTTTTTTTTTAAAGACCATATTGGCAAAGATGCCAAAATGGATGCAGGGCAGTTGAGCATCTCTAGGCCCTCAAGGAACAACCATTTGTTGGCGGGACGCTTCAGGGGAGATTGTGCAACGGCAATCATGCAGGTGTTGGGTCCCCACTTTGCAGCTGGACTGCATGGATCCAGGCCCCTGTCAAAGCTTTTTTTTGGGGGGGAGTGTGGTTTCTTTGCCCCTTTCCCCCTCCCCCTATTTGTCCTCTCTGGCCATCTGCCCCCCCCCCCCGGCTTGCTGTTCCAATTTTCTTTCCTTCAATACGAAGTGGTGGAGGGGGGGGGTTGTACACTGTCACCTCCCCTCCGCTTTCTAAAACCTCCCATTTCCCAAGGGGCTTATTTAGCCTGCTTTGACCCATAGAGCTATGGTTGCATCCTGCTCTTAGGGCTCAGTTGGGGAATTGCCCCTCCTCCATCCCAGTGACTGGGGAAGTTGCTGAAGGAGGATCAGGATTAAAAATTGGGGTGAGTGGGGAGAAAGTACCCCCCTCCCCACTCCTCTATAGAGCAGCTGCCTCTCCGCCTGCCGTCAGGATTTGCACTGCAGGATCTCAGTATGAAAGTCTCCTCCCCACAGGAAAGAGTCTCAATGGGGGTGGGAGGCTAAAGCCCAGACAGTAAAATGGCTGGCAGGCTACGAACATCAATGGCATCACCTGGAGGCTTCACCCGGGGCAAAAACACTGGCTAGCTCCCCCCTAGCTACAGCTCTGTGACACCTTCACCTTAAAGATAATGAAACCCTTTCAAAAAATTACATGAGAAACACTTGTATTTTAGGGTTGTTGTTGTTTTTGCTAACCCCTCCTTGCTCCTTTCAACAATGCTAACTTTCTCCAGCTGTTTGTGAAGTCGTTGGCTCTCTTCATTGAAGCTCTTCTTTTGTATCCTTGCATTGCAAGAAGCTTAATGATACTTGGAAAGCATCCATGCAGAGTGTCAGAGATAGACGTTTTACATCCTGTGTCTCAACACGCTAATGAAAATATCATTCAGATTCTTTGTGAACAGTATTTTAAATTAGTCATAAAGAACATGGCAGTGAGTGTTGAAAAGCGAGAACCCTTTGCAAAAATCCGCAGACCGTTAATTGCTTTGCCTTCTCCATTATAGGTGAGAACCTCAGTGCTTGCATGTATTTTACTAAATACTTCATCTCAATCCCTTCATTAGTATTTTGTGAAGATTTTGTTCATTCTTTTATTTCTCTCTTCATAAATTTACCAACAAAGGATGCTAACTAATACTTTGAATTATTATAGCTATTATTTCTCTCCCTCTGGTAAGGAGCTTTGCCTTTTCATTTTAGGATGGTGGAAATTAATACCTAAGGGTTTATTATAAGTTATCGTGAGTCTCCCCTTAAAGTAGAAAACATTTGGAACAGCCTTATCTTCAATCCTGATGAGGACAGGAAGAGAGTTGCAGGCTTGCATGATTTGCCTCAAATGCAGAAAATGATGGCACAGGTGCACATATTTACACTAGTGGTTTAAACTTCACAAGTACTTGTTCTAAGTCTACGTACTTTGGAAACTGGAACTATCTAACAAGGTTGAAAATTTAGATCTACCGCAATGAAAGGAAAGAAACGAGCAGAGATATGAGAAAGCAACTAGTGTAAGCTATGAGACAGTAACAGGGAGAATAAACACATTATAACAATATAACAATTGCATTCTTTCAATAGCCATAGCAACTGGAATACTCTGAACATTTTGTTGTAGTTGGAGGAAGAGTAGCGAGGATGGGAATATGGTCCCTCTAGCTCAGTATCACCAACTCTGACTGGCAGCAGCTCTCCAAGCTTTCAGGCAGAAGTCTTTCCAAGTCCTACCCGGAGACCCCAGGGGTTGTATCTGGGAACCTTTGCATGCAAAAGATTTGTTCTACAACTGAGCTATGGTCCTTCCTCAAATGGAAGCAGCAGCACAATAACGTCAACATTTCTTTTCTTTATCAAATTACAGCAAAATCACAACCACATCCCAAATCAAAGGAAGGTCTTTATTGCTTTGTGCAATATTTAGGGCTGGTGTCACATCATACTGCTTGCATATGTGCTTGTGGCGCAGGAGCAGCTCAAAGATAAGAATCTTTGCCCACAATGGGTTTCATAAGAGACACTAACAGTAAAATGGAATTGTTTTTTTGAGATCATCAGTAACATAGACAGGAATTTCAGCTATTTTCAAATATTTACAAATAGAATAAGTGCCATTGTTAGGGAAAAGGAAAAGAGGATGAAATAAAAAATGGAAGCTTTGCAAGATTAAGGGACATTTAAAAAACCCTCAGACTGCTAATTAATCATTTATTCAGAAATTCAGTGGACATATATTGATAGTTAATTAGAACCAACGTATCTAAGGGGAGATGAAAATCCATCCAAAATACAACATGCACAAAATACAAAACGTCTTGACCTCTGCTGCCAGGGAATCAAAAGGCATGTTAATTACAAAAAGATGAACACCCCCTAGAGAAAGCGGCAAACATAGACTGCAAATAGGATGTGATAACATCCAATACCATCAAGTAGCATTTTGGATGAGCACAGAATTAGACATAAGGATAGGAGGATTATAGGACAAGACATTCCTGAATGAAGTAAACAGTAAATCCCAGAATGCTGTTCGAGTTAAATTTGAGGCTATGAAAGATTCAGTTGTGGTGAATAAATGCACTAATAATAGAATAAATGCACCAATATTTTGGCATCACTTTTAGTTCTAGGGCAGTGGCAGAGTGTATATCTGAGGGATATACGCTCCACCCCCATCGTTCTGCCCGGACACTGAGGTCCAGCGCCGAGGGCCTTCTGGCAGTTCCCTCACTACGAGAAGCAAAGTTACAGGGAACCAGGCAGAGGGCCTTCTCGGTAGTGGCGCCTTCCCTGTGGAACACCCTCCCATCAGATGTCAAAAAGATAAACAACCTGACATTTAGAAGACACCTGAAGGCAGCCCTGTTTAGGGAAGTTTTTAATGTGTGACATTTTAATGTATTTTTAATCTTTGTTGGAAGCCGCCCAGAGTGGCTGGGTGGCTGGGGAAACCAGATAGGCAGGGTACAAATATATGATGATGATGATGATGATGATGCCTGGGGCAGGCAGGGAGGCAGGGCACCCTCCCCCTGGGGTTGGGTCACGGAGTGAGCGAACTAAGGCTCACCTCGCAAAGTGCACCAGGGGGTGGAACTGCAGCCAGGCGTAAGGAAGCTGCCAGCTTCCTCACACACCGCAGCCTCTCTCCACCCTCGGGTCAGGCTTGACCCAGGGATGGAGCTGCAGCTGGAGGCATTGGGCCGTTGAATGAGAAAACTCTCTCTGCAGCTTCCTTGCTTGCTGGAGCAAGGCTCTGATTGGGGAGGCTGTCTTGGGGGCAGCTAGTCGTGCCTCCTCAAAAAAAAGTGCCCCAGGTTACGGCCCCCCAGCCCCCCACATGCTACACCACTGTTCTGGGGTTTCAGAGAGAGGAGTGCATCTTGCCTCTGTACTAGTGAGGTATGTGTTCTCCCTGCTCTATATGATGTTCACCAGTGCTTGGATCTGGTTTGCACCTGCACCTCACAAAATATGGCAAATAAATAAAAGAGGAGAACACACAACCCTGTCACTCCAACATGGTGGTAACAATGGGAGACTCTGTTTATTATCCATCTCACTTTCATATCTTTTCACCCCTAACCTCCAAATAGATGTTTTAATGTTTATTTTTAATCTGTCTTTAAATGCATAATATTTAGAGAAATTCAAAACGGGATAGATTTTGGGTGAAATGAACTCAGATTGGCTGATATGGTTATGATGGGGATTAACCCTTTTATAATTTAGTTTTCAGAAAATGTTTTAAATATGTTTATGTGATTTTTATTATAGTATTAGGACCTTTGGTAGTCGGACATGAACTTACCATCTAATAAACTTATCCATAGCTAAATTCCAATCCATGCATTGTTAGTCTGAGAGGTGCAGATCAAGATAATTTCATACAGTAATTTGCAAAGAACCTATTCCTCAGGCATCCCTTGTGTAGAACCAAGGCACATGGGACTTAATTCAGAGAGCTCCTAACTTGTAAATGATCTGCTGAACTGTTTACACTCTTTGTAAAACAACTTGTGGCTGCTCAATCTGTTTCTAAATCACCTCCTGAAATTAAAAAAAAAATGATTTAAATGAATGGTTGTGAATTCGCATTGAAGACTGCTGTTAACAAGGAATCAAAAACTCTGCTGGGCATCAGGCATTAGTTGTGCAGTTATGTAGTATGAAAGCAGGATAACCAAAGGACCTCCTCTTGGCCGCCTTCCCCCCTCTCTTTGCTCAGAAGCACCTGGTGGCAGAGGGTGCTCTGGGGGAGAGAGGGGGGGTGGAGGGAAGCCCAGACACAAAAATGGAACCTTTGAAGTGCTGCGCCTCGCAGGTTCCTCTTGTGGCAGGAGGGGACTTGTGGGGGGGCAGCATGAAGAAGGAGGAGGAATAAGTCAATATTATAAGGATAAGATTTGGAACTGGAATAGAAAACCCGCCATAATTAATTAGAGAAGTTAGGAAAACCAGGAAGATGAGATCTGAGGAAGTCATAATTATAATGTGAAGAAAATAAGAATGGGGAATTTTAAAATTCTTATTTGTTTTTTCTTTTTCTTTTTTATTCTTGTTTGTATTTTTTATGTGTATTGTGTTTAAAGGAGCAGCTGAGGGGAAACCAACCCACAGAACCCCTCCATCCTTGTCCTCTCAGTGGCAGGGGGGGATGAGGGGGGAGGGGGGAGGGGGAGGTCAAACCCAGCCTTATAATGGACCCCTTTGATTCTCAACACCGGCGGGTGCCACTGGTGGCAGAGGGACAGAATTTATATTGTTTGTCTCGTTTGTATAAAAATTCAATAAAAATTATTTAAAAAAAAAACCAAAGGACCTCCTCTTTTCCTATGAACCTACCCAGACCCTGAGATCATCTACTGAGGCCCTTCTTCGTGTGCCTCCTCTACGAAAAGCCTGGAGAAACATGAGAATTGGTCTTTTCTGCAGCGGCTCCCCATTTGTGGAATGCTTTCCCCAGGGAGGCTCACCTGTCGCCTTCATTATACACCTTTCGGGACTGGCAAAAACCTTTCCTCTTTAGCCAGGCCTTTAGCTGCTTAACATCCAATGTCCTTTTAAAATGTGTTGGGGGGTTATTTGGTTGTTTCTGATTTGAATATTTATTTTGTGGATTTATCTTGTGATTTTATCTTGTAAAATGCCCTGAGACCTGCGGGTAGAGAGTGGTATACAAATAATAATAATAACCAAATCCAAATGTTTCAAAAGCTGGAGCTGATAGATGTGCAACAACATCTGGAGGGCAGCGCATTGGCAGCACCTGGAGTAAGCAATACTCTTCAGACCCTCCCTCTGAATATATGTAGGAGAGGTAGGGCCACTTGCCCCAGCCACACCCTCCATGCATCTGCTGTCCCCGCTGTCTGATTGCTGCAAGTTCTGTGCTATATTATGGATGCCAGTCTATGTGGGGACACACTTTAGTATGCTTGGGAATGTACATAGAAGCCCACTTCAGAGCTTCTGCTGGGTACGTCTGTTAGGCAGGGCCAGATTTCATGTTCTAGCAGCACCACCTGGAGAGAAGATTGAGCGGAGCTTGTTTAAGGCTAGTTCACATGCTTACACTTCACATGCTGCCTACTGAGGTCTCTCTTGCATTCCAAAATAGTATACTATTTTAAAAGCAGAAACAAGGCAACTCATTTCACAAATCAATAAAACTGTGTTTTATTACTTTTAAGTTGTTGTTATTATTATGGTGCCTATTGATTCCTGAACTTCAACATTCAATTTGGTGATAAAAAAACAATTTGAACAGCCTTACTAGAAAAATTAACCAATAAGTTGAAACGGACATGGGGACAAATAGAAGAAGAAGAAGGCTTCACCCCGGTATGGCTCCCCTTTATCACATACACAGCCCAACAAGACAATGACAAAAATCCACCGACAGCATACAAATCAATATGGCTAACCTGATCCAAAACACTCACCCGCCCCACTCACCCACAAAACAAAGACCGCCACAGCCAACCACAAAGGAACAACCATATCCTAGGCCAGTGGTCCCCAAACTAAGGCCCGGGGGCTGGATGAGGCCCAATCACCTTCTAAATCCGACCCGCGGACGGTCCGGGAATCAGAATGTTTTTACATGAGTAGAATGTGTCCTTTTATTTAAAATGCACCTCTGGATTATTTGTGGGGTATAGGAATTTGTTAATATTTTTTTTCAAAATATAGTCCGGCCCCCCACAAGGTCTGAGGGACAGTGGACCGACCCCCTGCTGAAACGGTTTGCTGACCCCTGTCCTAGGCCAACCCCAACATCTCTCACCACCAAAGGAACATAAGCGAACAGCAGAGAACCTACACAAGGGACGCTGACAAAAAACCCCGCACATATTAAGCAAAATAGAAACATTGTCACCCGACCCCACCCCACCCACCCTCCCTCTCCCCATCTATCTCTTTTCCCCTTTTCTTCCCAATGCCTCAACAAATGAAACTGATTTGTAAAAATGTTATGAGAGAAATTGCACATATCTTTTTGTAAACCAAGAAAATCTTTAATAAAAAAAAACCCACACAATTTGCTCTTTATTTCAAAAACTAGACATGGGCAGGAGATTGTATTGGTTTCACTTAAAGGTAAAGGTAAAGAAAATATTTAAAGATTGTAGGGTTGCCATATTTCAAACAGTGAAAATCTGGTCATAAAAGTTGTTGAGCTTTTTTTTGAGCTATTTTAAAGGGAAATTGCCCAAAACAACACTGCCAACATGGGTTGCGATACGTCCAGATTTTCATGGTCATCCAAGCAACCTGGACACTGCTTCTAACTACAGTATTATGGGATGTCCAGGAAATTTCAGACATATAGCAACCCTAATCATGGTGACACCTGTTTGTCAGTGATAGGTTGCTTGCAATTGACAGTATTCATGCTGGTGAGGTCATTACAATGATGAAGGCAAAAACAAGTCATTTCCTTTCAATGACTGCATCAATCAACTGCATTGTTTTTTGGCATCAGGGCTAACTTATCACCATATGGAAAAGACCTACTTTGCTATGCTGTCAGTCAACTGAGCTAACAAAATTGTTTGATCCTTGAATTCCCTCCCCCCCTCCTCATGCCCTAGTACTTTCCAGAAGTCCTTATAACTCTTTGGGTAAAAAGATGTGTCAAGCTTTTATCGAACTGCACCAGTGCAATTTAATCTTATTGGGGTCTTAAAATCCGGAATGAAACTCGTTTGCCTTGAGATAATGGTGGAGTGAATTATATTTGTCTTTTATCATTTACCATACCTTTTAGCTGTGTGCTATTTTTGAGACACTGTGCTTTTTTTCTTTTTTTTGCACGATGCAGTATGATATCACATAAATAAACTGCTCAATTAATTCTTTTCTTTACTCCCCCGTTCTTTTTTCGATAGCTCAGAATAGTAAAGCACAGCACAAAATCTGAGGGAACAGTCATCTAGCCTCTTCTGCTAAAAGAACTCAGTTCCCAGTTCAAAATTTCAACATCATTTCCTGAGAAAGGAGTCAATATATCTTCCTCTTCATGGAGTCCATAAAACCTCCTCCTCCTCTGGCTCAACTGCTCGCAAACACTACATCCTAGGAATCCATGCAGGTTGTTAAATTCTTGCTTTTGTTGATTGAGAAGGCTCGGAAGAAAATGTGTTCACACACTAGCTCTATCGTTATCCTTCATGTGATATTAATTGTTTAAGGGAGGTGTGAAGAAGAGAGCATGTTCCGCGTGCACCGCGGGACCAGCAAGAGCTGCTTGGGCGCTGTGCGCGCGCTGGTGGCGAAGTTCGACTGAGCGGAACCCAGAGCTGGGGAAATGAGAAGGTGGCGCAGCGCGGAGTCCTCGGACGCGGCGCAGCCTCTCAGCTCGTGGAGCGCAGTCCTGGTCAGATCGCCAGAACCCTGCGCTCACTTGGCGCCCTTCCAGCGCCCTTCCAGCGCCCTCCAGCGCCCGGCGCCGTGGTTTTCTGCGCCACTAGCCTCTATGGCTAGGACGGGCCTGCATACAATCAGACCAAATCCACAAAACACATTAAATACCCACCAACACTGAGGAAACCAAAATATCCCCCAAACCAGCAGAACCATAAAATATCCCACAAACCAGCAACTCCACAAAGCCTACAAAACCAAGTGAGGTAGCAAAATATCTACATCCCATCCACACCGGTCTTCATTACATGCTGCAATATATTCAGAACAGCAGTAAAAATATCTGATTGCCTTTTGAAAATGCGGACAGCTTTTCTCACATCTTTTACTCCCAAGAAAAAATTATGATTGGTGCCAACACATATATTACCTAGCAGGTTAGGGTGGTATTGTCTGGTATCTGCCTAGGAATCCTGGCACAGTTTGCCACCCAACACATTTCTTCAATTGACTAGGGACAGCAAATGGTGCCTATGAGTTTTTCAGGTTTTTGCTACCTCTCACCTGCTGTCACTGCTTGTTGTTTAAGTGAAATCTAACAGGAATAAGAGTAGATGTGGACTGGCAAATTTAAGATTAAGAGAGAACTGTGTCACAGGGTGTAAAGATAATCTTCCATTGTTTTCTATTCTGAACCAGAAGCTGATTAAAGGTAAGAGAAAGCAAAGTCAACTGCCAGTATTTATGTCAACAAAGTAGACTCATGGACCAGTAAGTAGGGCATGGCTAGGGAATCTAGGATTAAATACCCACAGTAACCATAGATTTGCTGGGCCATCTTGATTCTATTGCCACTGGCTTCGTTTCAAGTATTGTAAAACTATAATAACAAGTGGGCCCAGCAACGAAATATTGCACATGTTTGTTGGAGGGGGACTGTCAGAACTTCCCTTCCTCAGAAAACCCTCCCCGTATGACGTGAGCTTTGAAAGCATGGATCAGACTGGCCGAGTTTCAACTGATCTACATTTTCAAAGGTTTCCTCCTCAAACATTCCCCTCATCTGATGTGTATGTAAGCTTACGTGCAGTCTGAATTTCCTAATTTTGGGGGGCTTGATTTGAACTGAGTTTCTTCCCACACTGCAAATCTTGGATTTCCTTCAAGTCTGTTGATACCTTGTGTGTATGTGTGTGTGTATGTGTGTGTTTGTGTGTGTATGCGTGTGTGTGGTGCCACTTAGCTACATCAGCATCTGCACTCAGGCTCTGAACTTCGGAAACAGAGGGGGTGATAGTTCTCTGCCTCACAGGACTTTCGATAGAGACCACAAAACACTTTGCGTATTACAAGCTTTCTGGAGACTTGAGATAATTATAAAATGGGTGGTGGATGTTTGCTCTCCTTAGGCCATATTAAAACAACATACAGTGGTACCTCGGGTGAAGAACTTAATTCGTTCTGGAGGTCTGTTCTTAACCTGAAACTGTTCTTAACCTGAGGTACCACTTTAGCTAATGGAGGCTGCCGCCGCGCCGCCGCCACACAATTTCTGTTCTCATCCTGAAGCAAAGTCCTTAACCCAATGTACTATTTCTGGGTTAGTGGAGTCTGTAACCTGAAGCATCTGTAACCTGAAGTGTCTGTAACCCGAGGTACCACTGTACAAGGAAGAGAGTAACACTGATTTCGACATGCAGGCATCCATGACCATTTGCACCTCTAGCCCAGAAGATGAGAAGCACGGATATTGGATAGCAAAATATGATGGGAATATAAGTATCTGTCAGAATTTGCAACCTTCTTGTCTCATGGATGAGTGGAGATGACAAGTAGCAATATTGAGTTGCCTCTTCCTCCTTCCCCCCTGTTGAAATCAAGAACAAACCATAATTTGTTTGATAGGTTATCTGTCAATTGCTGTACATTTCTCTGTGAGGCAATAACTGAACAGTAATTGGTCTAGCAGGATACTAGCATTTGATTTCCATGTCCCTCAACAACTATATGTTGTTGAAAATCTTATTCAAATGTAACAATTATTTTTGAAGTGCCACAGCTTAATAGTACATTAAACACTACATTTTCTATAGTTGTTTGAGTGTGTGTGATAGGGGGAAATAGATCTCTGCTCATTATATTAATATTATAGACTTTTGGACTCTAAAAACAGTCCTGTTGCCAAAGGCTAAGCCAGGCTTCCTCAACCTCAGCCCTCTAGATGTTTTGAGACTACAATTCCCATCATCCCTGACCACTGGTCCTGCTAGCTAGGCATCATGGGAGTTGTAGGCCAAAAACATCTGGAGGGCAGAGGTTGAGGAAGCCTGGGCTAAGCTTTTAAAGCTCCATTTTGAAGTTTCTTGTCAGATGTTTCTTCTGGAACACTGGCCCAAAATGCTAATGCAATTTCTAAAATGCCATTTCCCTGCGCTTACTCTGGACCAAACTAAAAGTTATACTAAATGCATCACTCTAAGTGTTGTGGGTTTTGTACACACATACATAAACATTGTGTGAGGTAGGGGAGAAGGGAGATCTGGAGGCTAAAGCATGCAAGGATGGGATTAAGTCTTTCTCCCCCCACCACAGTCCTGATCAATGTCTCCCCACACACTGAAGCTGCTATTTGCTGAGGGGGATGGGGAGCTTCCATTGAGGCCATGAAGTACTACAAGTACCACAACTCAAATGAAAAGGGTCACATTTACACCATACTTGTAAAGCACTTTTATATCACTTTAACAGTCATGGCTTCCCCCAAAGGATCCTGGGAACTGTAATTTGTTCTGAGAGTGTTTAGGAGTTCCCTCACAGAGCTACAATCACAGAGTTACAATTTCCAGCACCTGTAACAAATTACAGTAGCAAATGTTGCTTATTGTGGTAAAAAGTGACAGCACTTTAGTGATGGGCTCCACATTCTATCTGTTTTGGCCTTGGTGAACATGTGCTCTGTAAACTGCCAGTTGTTAATTCTGATTTCAAACAGATATTGGAGGCAGCTCTTTATTTATTCGTGATGCCAGTAGTAAATTTATCTACAGTTATTTCTTTATATGTATCGTTATACGAATCACACGTGGCCTTTATTGACTTCAAACAGGCCTTTGACCAGATTTCTAGGAAAAAGCTATGGACAAAATTGGCTGCCACAACAATTGATCATCGTCTTCTCCATCTGATCATTAACCTGTATTCGAACACCTTTCTGAGAGTCAGGCTAGATAATAATGGTCTCGTGTCTAACCATGTTACCACCTCTAGGGGAGTAAGACAGGGCTGCCTGTTGGCCCCAGCACTGTTTAATTTCTACGTTAATTCGCTGGTGGCCCACATGGCCAATAATGCTTACCACCCCCCTAAATTAGCTGATCAATTACTAAATGTTCTCTTGTATGCAGATGATGCCGCACTCCTAGCTAGATCTCCCATTGGGCTGCGGAGAATGCTACAAGCTCTCCATGAATATTGTGTACAGCATGAGCTTCAACCTAATTATGCTAAGACCAAGATTATGGTCTTCTCCACCCGACCAAAATTTCACTCGTGGTCGATGAATGGTACTACATTGGAGCAGGTTAACTGTTTCAAATATGTGGGACAAGTAATTCGATCAAATAGGTCCTTTCTGGCTCATAGAGAGTATATAACTACAAACGCATCTAAAGCAGCGATGATGATTAGATCTCTATATGCTAAGAATCAGGCTCAACCAGTGAAAGTTGCCTTGAGACTGTTTCAAATGAAAGTCCTTCCCCTCCTGTTGGTGGGCATTTCCCTGGGTGCCCGTAGGGATTTTCTCAGATTGGAATCTATCCAATCACTTAGAGCCATCCTTAGGACCCCCCCCCCTTCTGTAGCGGGTGCGGTCATGAGATTAGAGGTTGGTTGGCAAGCATTCCGGTATGTGGCCTTGAAGGCAAAACTCTGGCTATGGCTTAAGCTATGTTTTAACCCTGTGGGCATGGCCCCCTTGATATTGAGGGATTTCCAATCATCGTGGGAAAAGGAGATCATAAATGAAGTGCAGGACTGTGGATTGTCACATCTTTTCCTGGAGTCTATGACATTTAGTCAAGCCAGAGCTGTGATCTCTCAAAGACTGAGTGACATTGCTAGACAAGAAGACATTGCCCTTGTGAAACCTGGGATGTTCTTGGGGGATCAGATATTTCAGATTACACCAGCCCCTTATCTTGCGGAAATCCACTATGTGGAATACCGTAGACTCCTCACAGCTGCTAGGTTAAATGTCCTGGAATCAGCGGTATTGTTGGGAAGGTACAGGGGAGTCCCATATGCCCAGAGATTTTGTCATTGTGCCCTGAGAGTGGTTGAGTCAACTGAACATATTGTTTTGATCTGCCCATTCCATGCAGATCTTAGACAAAAAATTATAGCTCCACTCCTATGCCAACTTAGCCCTTTAGCCAGAGAAAGACAGGTTTTGTTTTTGCTGAACAAGTTTACTGGAACAACAGCCTCCTTGGTGGCCAAATTTCTTTTTCTGGCCCTTAAGCGTCGTAAGGTTAAAATTGACAGCATTGACATGGGTCTAAATGTATAGCCTATTTCTTATTGTCGGTTTAAGTTTTAAGTTCCTTTAGATGTTTGATGTTTTAATTTTAGTATGGATAAATGTTTATTTCTGACTGACGGTCGAATAAAGTCTGATTGATTGATTGATTGATTGATTGATTATTAGATGAATCTGTGCAACAGGGTGAGCAAGCATCCATTGCTCTGTCCCAGCTTCTGCCAACCTAGCAGTTCAAAAGTATACCAGTGCAAGTAGATAAATAGGTACCGCTGCGGTGGGAAGATAAACGGCGTTTCTGTGCGCTTTGGCACTTGTCACGGTGCCCCATTGTGCCAGAAGCGATTTAGTCATGCTGGCCACATGACCCAAAAAGCTATCTGCAGACAAACACCGGTTTCCTTGGCTTGAAGCAAGATGAGAACCACACCCCATAGTCGCCTTTGACTGGACTTAACTGTACAGGGATATCCACCACAACCTTGCCAGCTAAGAGGCAGACCTTGCGCCTTGTTTTCAGAGAGTGGGTTAGAAAAAAGACTGTATGGCTGGGACCCACAGAGGCAGCAGCACTCTTGAGGACTCTCCCTCATGCCCACAAAGCCTCTGAGGTCTTCTATTGCCATCCTATGCAAAAATCAGGAAGATCTGCAGCTTGGATTCATTTTTTCATCCTGTTGGAAAGCACAAGATTGGCCACTCACCCTTCTCAGGTGGGCAGTGGTTGCAGACCTTCACCCCATCCGGCATCCCCAGCAGCAGAAGCCCACATATTGGCTGTTCGTTAAGGGAATTCCCTGCCTGGTAGAAGTACAGGCTAGCTTAGATAAATGTATTTACAGGTAGAGTTCATGCCTTGTGGGTCATGGAACCCTTTTGTTCTCTCTAGGCTGGAAGCCTTGAGAGAACATTCTTCACTAGAGATGTTGCTCCTTCGAAATGCAGCGATGAAAAGGGACGAAATGGCTGCTGGCCAGAGAATTTATCTGGGCAGCTTACCCATCTCATTTGCATGCAGAGGAAGTCCATCCCAGGCCAATGACAGAAAGCTGACCTGGTCAGATGTTCCTCCATGTGGTCACTCTAGGAAATGTTGTGACTTGACGGCACCTTTTTTTACATCCCACACTTTGGTGCCTCTATAATTTTAAATATTGTGCTCCCTAACCCTAATTATAGCAAAGTTAAATCAATGTATTTGCAAGAGTAGTATTTGTATATTCCAGAAACTATTTTCAGATTGTTTCAGATATTGTGGTGATCCAGCATGAATAATGTTTTTTCTACTGATTTCTCCATAGCATCTATAAAAAAACCCATTCTTTTCTTTATTGACATTCCATCTTTTGTTTACCACTCATTTTTGTTCACCTACAGTTGCCAGGATACTTGAAGGATGCTAACTAATAAATTGTTTTGTATCTTCTCTGCTCACCATGAGAGTTCAAAATGTGGTGGGTCATGCATGTCCAACTTGTACTTGGACAATTAGCGTCTCTGACTGAATGGTTTGGCTTAGGTTCTGTGGGAAAACAAATTGAAATTCGTAGAGTTACTAAAATATTCTGGGCAACCAACCACAAAAAAAGCCTGGGAATACCTCCAACAGAGGCAGCTCTTAGCTCTGAGGTTGTCCAGTAAGCTGGAGAAAATGCATCTCATAAATGTAATGAAATACAAATTTTAAAAACCAAGCAACCAATCTTTGGTCCATGGTGCTGATTGCCTTAATGTAAACAAAACATTACAGTGGTACCTCAGTTTACAACGATGATCCGTTCCGGGAGCCGGTCGCTCCCCGAGTTTGTCGCTCGCCGAAGGCATGCTTCTGCGTGTGCGCGAAGCGGCGATAGAGCACTTCTGCGCACGCGTGCGCTGCGCAGATCGCTTCTGCACATGCGCAACCTGTGCAGATCACTTCTGCACATGCACAAGCTGTGCAGATCGCTTCTGCGCATCCACACACGCGGAACCTGGATGTAAATACTTCCGGGTTCGCGGCAGTTGCTCTCCGAGTTTGTCGTAAACAGAGGCGGTCGCAAACTGAGTTTCAACTGTATATGAAAAACCACCTTTAGTGACTTGGCTCTTACATAACTTATTGGAGCATATTTAACAATAGCTTAGGGGTGTTGGAGAATTCCCTTGGAAATTGGAAAGAAAATTGTTCACTTATTAGTTGCATGTCCAGAGTGGAAGTCAAGCCAATGGATAGGATTGGAATTCACTGTTGCTGTTGCTTTAAGTCCACAAATGATATGTAATAGATTATGTTCTCCTGCATCTGCACGGTGCTTCCTTTACATTGAAATGAATGGGACAATGTAATTTACATACATTGCTTAATTAATTACAGAAATTATGTAAGCTGCATAATTTTGCCGCAGCAATGAGAGGAATAACTTTTTTTTTCCAGAAGATAAGCTGCAGAGGAACAGACATAGTGTTGCATGCAATCAATACAGGTAGTAATGGCAAACAATACCTTCTTACATCTTTACTACAGCTTGGCTTCTAAGATGCTTTCCCCATTCACAGAAGGAGCAAATGCCCCCATCTGTAACCTCCCACACCATTCCTAAGGCTATCTTAGTCCCTGGGAACAGGGGAGGGGGGCAGAGGGCACTGAAAGGTAAAGGGGAGGTAGGAAAACCCCACAGCATCCCATGAGCTCCGTTCTAGTCGCAGAAAAAAGTTAGTGTCCACTAAACCATTCAAGTTTACTCCATATCTCAACATCTAGAAATGGGTGAGACAACAATAAGGTCACCATGGTGGATACACAGCAGTGGGGAGCCCTGGGTTGATTCTGCTGGTGGATATGAACCAACTGCGACGTAAGGAGTCCCCACCTTACGCCTTTTGTTTTCAAACCTCTCAAATTATAAAAAGCACTAATAGGGATTTCTGAGGTAACACTAAACCTCTCTACTCTTCCCTATAGCCTTATTGTAACCCCCTTATCCCTTATGGGTTTTACAAATAAAATGAGAGTACTTTTCCAGCCCAAACGTGGCCTTTTTAAGCTCTGGGGTGAATATGAGACTATTCTTAGTGTACACACCAGTAAGGGGTTCTCCTCACTTGAGCTTTCCCCACTGGGAAGCTTTCCTCCCTCCCGAGGAAACTTTGTGTCACCCTTGAACCAGTCTCCCTCTTCCTCCCCCTTTCGGTGCACTCAAGGGACAACAAACTATCCTTTCTGCTTTAGATAGGGGTTTTGTCCTTTTAATGAGTATCCCCACCAGATGAGCAATAGATACCTCTGCTGGAAAGATCACACCGACGATAGTTTAAATGGCACTTTAACTTAACATTTAATGTCTTAAAATCTTAACGGTTGCGTTCAAGTTTCCATGTGTACAAGCATGTGGTTTCAATAGAACTGTTCTTGTTAATCATATAATTACAAACCTAACCAATTCCTCATCTACACCTACTCTAGTAACCTACTCCACAACCTCCCACATGCTCCCGCTCCCAAAACCTTCTCTCCCCCGAATTAACGGCTACCCATCCTCTTTAAACCCGTGGCTGTCCCGCCCCTCATGGAATGGAATGCCATCAATCAACTAGGAGGCGGGGTTTAACACTTAACACCCTGGAGTTCTACTCAAGCCAGCCCAATCCGTCACACCAACCATTGCCCAACCTCATTGCCACATTGCAGCTCCCCCACCACCTCCTAGAGTAGTGGTGGCCCACCGTGGCATCTGCTACTGGCTGCTTTGCTGTTAGTGTGCTGCCAAAGCTTTCTGTTGCTGTTAAGGGGAGAGCTGATTTGCATATTTTAATGAAGTGCATGTGATTACATGTGAATGCATCTATTATAATCCATTTTTGTTTGTGTTTTTAAATTTGCAGTGAGGCACTTGCATACCTTTTTTGTGTGAAACAAGCAACTAAAATTTTGTATCATCAACATCCTGCAAACCTTCCCACTCAATGCTAGCTGGTCAAGAGTGGAGTGGGCAGTGACAGGGAAGTTGGAGGAAGGTTTGATGTGTTGTTCACCTGCACCCTCAATTCACTGTATGTGTTCTTTGAACAGTTGACTAGGTCTTAGGTCTGAACAAAAAAGAATCTGTTTCACACTGATAATTATATGCAGCCTCTCAAACCAAGGACCTCTTTATTTTATTCTGTCATCATAGCCTACTTCTTTTTGCTGTAAAATATGGCTGCTGTATCCAGTAGTTGAGCTTTTAGTATGATAAATTGCTAGGTTCTTAATAATACCTTTTCTTTCAACACAGAGAAATACAGTATTATTATTATTATCATCATCAGAGTATCTGCACTCCTGTTTGGTTTCGAACACAAGTATCTCTCACAAATGCAGGCGTATGAAAAACAACATTTTCATACAGCTCTAATCCAATTATTCTTCCACCACAGATGTATAACTGGTGAGTTTTATTCTGACAGCTCTTTGAAACGCATGCCAAATATTTCATTTCTCAACCAACACTATATGTGAGATACTATATCATATCCTTTTCAATGTGGGGTTACACGAATAGAATTATGGATGGCATATCTGCATACTTTAGCAATACTGAAAGGGAGAAAACAGGTTTTGTTATATTTGCCAAAAGCAAAGTTTTAAGTTTGGTGACCATGGCACTGCTGAGTGAACAGGACATTAATCGACAATGAGCATGCAGTTTGCCCAAAATGTAATGGCCACAGAGTCTATTTTATGCTGGATCACTTCAGATAACTACATTCCATTTGTCGCCACCTCTCAGTGATTGCAAAAACCAAATGCCTGCAGGGATCAAAATGATTGTCTGAGTTCATCCATATTAAAGTTGCTAGAAAAGATGTATCTTTCCGTCAGATAATTGTTGGAATCAGAAGTTAGAGTTCATACTTGATTTCATTGATGAGAACAAGCAGCTTAATTTTTCTAGTCATTGCCTTGACACAATTAGTTCAGCCATTGGGGCAATACTGGGGCAATTCTAAGCAAATTATTCCCTATGTGAAATTGATGTAGTAAAAGTCAAGATGTGACCATGAGCATAGCCAGGGTTTATTTTAGGGAGAGCAGGCTTGGGGGGGCGGCGGCGACGAACCGATTTATCTATGACCCAATTGGTCAGTTTGTTAAGTATTTTTATTTATTTGCTTGATTGGGGGGAACTTAGAAGTAAGTCTCATTGTGTTCATTGGTGATTACTCTCATGTAAGAATGAGATGAATGTAAGAAAGGGATGGTTTTCCAGACATGTGCTAATTAGCTGAGCAGGGCAGGGATGTTTGTGTTATCACCTAACCAGTGGTTCTCAAACTTTTTCCTCTGGGTCACACTTTCAGAGTAAAAGTTTGCTTGTGTCACAATGATTTTTTTTTAATTGATAAGTAATGCATTGGAAAACAAAAAGAAAGAACTCCTAGCCATGCTAGATTTATAACACATAACACAACTACTTTATTATATGATCATGGGACACCCAGAAAGTATAAAACAGGCCTCCCCAAACTTCGGCCCTCCAGATGTTTTGGACTACAATCCCCATCATCCCTGACCACTGGTCCTGCTAGCTAGGGATCATGGGAGTTGTAGGCCAAAACATCTGGAGGGCCGCAGTTTGGGGATGCCTGGTATAAAAGAATTATTTTAATACTATACTACACTGAAATGTTTGAATCTTCCTGCCACACTTGCCATCCTCTCCTGCCACACCCTTTGAGAACCACTGACCTACATGTTCTTTGTGAATGTTCACTGTTAAAATACTCATTGTCACCGTCTGTACTTTCTGAATATTCTTTCCCTCTGACCTGTTTACAATCTCCCCACCCCTTTGCAGGTGTGAAGAAGTGGACTCTAGTCCACAAACGCTTATTGTTGTTGCTAATGTTTTTTTAAAAAAATAAAAAATAGAAACTTTATTGAATTTTTTTAAAAAACATCATCCACAGCTGCACAACAATAAAAAAATATACAATCATAACTTTGGTGTTATGTTGTCTTATTCCCCCCCCCATTTTTCCCTCCCTCCCTCCCTCCCTCCCTCCCTCACCTTTCCTCCCTCTTCCCTTCCCCTTCTACTTTTCAACCTTTTCTGAGCTTATCCCTGAATTCCAAATATAAACTACATACCATAAACCTATTTTACATTTGTTTCCATATATTTCCCTTGTATTCAATCCTTTATCTTTCTGTTATAGAACCTTTAATTATCCGAGATGAGATTTGGCTTGTCTACTTTGTTCTTTATATAAACTATAAATGGTTTCCAATTTTTTCTGGAATCTTCTACTTTTAATCCCTTTATTTCCTCATATTTTACCACCAAATTATAATAACTAAATAATTTTTGTTGCCATTCCTCTTTGCTTGGCACTTCTTGGGCCTTCCATGTTGTTGCTAATCTTTAAGGTGCCGCAGTACTTTTTGTTGCTTTTTAGCTGCAACACAGGCTGACATAACTATCCCTGACCTTCTCAGGGACTGGAAAAACAGTGCTACAGAAAGAGGCATCGTATGGGTTCCTCCCATGTGTATACATTACTATACAGGCCCATTGCAGAAACTGCAATGCTCTTAAGGCCGGGAACCTGTGCCCCCACTCTCTCGGCCCTTGTTGGATTGCAGCTACAACCTCCATCATTCCTGCCCATTGCTCATGCTGATGGGCTGATGGCAGATGGAGTCCAACAGCCACAAGTTCCCCAGCCCTTACTTGCATGAACTATACAAGCATTGTTCAAGTACGTCCTGGATCAGTGCCCCAATGTCACCCATTCTTTACTTAAGTCAGAGAGTTCAGAACATGGTGGGGTAGATCCAGGTTTAGCCATTAGTCAGCAGGCCCACTGTTTATACTGGCTCTATTTTAAACATGACTAAGTCTGGATCCAACCTATATTGCAAGGTGAGTGGTCTATGGCCCTCCAGTTGTTGCTGGACTCCAGCTCCCATCAGCACAGTCAGCATGGCTAATGGCCAGGGATGGAGGGATGGCTTCCTCATCCATGTATTAAGGGAATGCACATCCTTCTACTACCAGCTTTCAGTTGTGAACTGTTAATTGAACACCCTCACCAGACCTACTTTAGACTCTCCCCCCCCCCGGCTTTAAACTATCTCTTGCTTCCCTTTATACTACCTGTGTTGCTGAGCCCAGTTCTGCAAAGGGGAATATGGATGATCAGTTCCTTCCTTTATCAAGTCCCCTCCATTTCTCTTATCTTAAGGATAACTGATTCTTATTCTAAAAGCCTTGACATGAAAATGTGCTGCTATTTCACGATAGCTTTCCATATTATAGGCTCCCACGGTGTATAAATATCTCGGGGCGAGTAGGGAAGTGTGTAATATAGACATTAATTAAATCAGTACAGACAGACAGCAGAAACAATCTCTCTGTTATCATGCTGTAGTGTGTGTGTGTGTGTGTGTGTGTGTGTGTGTGTGTGTGTGAGAGAGAGAGAGAGAGAGAGAGAGAGAGAGAGAGAGAGAGAGAGAGAGAGAGAGAGAGAGAATCACATCACACAAGACTGTACCTTCCATCTCCAGGCTGAAAGTTGCCTTTCTCTGTAATGACAGGTTGAAAAGTACTCGGCTATTCTTTGAATCATTTGTAGAAACCAGCAGGAAAAGACATTAACAAGCTTAAAAGGTATTACCTGTCTAGCCCTACCAGGAGGTTTATGCTGACTGTAGGGGTTTCACATATCTCTTGTACTTTCATGAGGGAATTAGTTAAAATTGCCATAGTGGAAAGTATTTGATTTAGATTAATCTCGCTTTCCCAAGCAGTGGAGACTCGTTACTCTGATTGGCTGTTCTACCCAATACTGCCCTTAATGCTCTAACTATACACTCAAGGAAAAAGCCTTCAGTTCAAAGCTCTCACCGGATAAGTAAAATGGATCATCATTATCTTTGCAAGAAAGCCCCTTAAAAGCCTAGACAAATAAACTGAAGATGATAGATAGATAGATAGATAGATAGATAGATAGATGATAGATCGATCATATGGAACATTCGGAATTATGTCAAAGCTCACTCCTTCCTCATCACTGCATTTGTCCAGCGGGATAGTTGCTAATTGACCTTTTCTAATCTGAAAAGCAGCTTGTCCAACAGTCATTATCATGTGGAGTGCTTGTTCGGTATCACTGTTTGTACTGGGCAAACAGGAGAGGTGTGACCAGCAAATACAGGGGGTTTTAAGACAGCGATCTGTTTATGTATTTTTCTGCCTCAAAACATTCATATTTAAGTACCATCAGATCAGGGCAGAACTACCCCAAAGCAGCAGTCCTCTCTGTAATGTATGCATTGCCAATGAAAGAAAAACAGCTCCTGGAGAGCAGCTGACTCAGAGGCGTGGCCTGCAGTTAGTTTGCCTTCAGTGCAGACTCCCAAGCCTCCTCAAGAATAAAGCTTAATTCACCTCAGCTCATACATAAACAGCAGAAGAGAAGACACCCTCCACAGAGGTTGGACCACTTAACCGTAATGTCATCACATGGTGCTTTCATACCCTCCAAGTACCAAGATTTGGCTGGGACAATCACGGAAAAACATGAGCTATTGTGGAATTGTCCCTAATGTTCTGAATTGTGTTTGACTCTACACTTTTCTATCTCTGTGGTCACTTGACTCTACGCTTTTCTAACTCTATGGCCACTTTTTGATCTCTATGAGCTCCATAGACCATAGAAACAAGTGAAACTGGCCAAGCATCCATGGGGAGAATGGAATGCCTGGTGCCTTCTCCCCATTACCTCCTCACTGTCTCAAGGCTACCTGCACTTTGAGCCTAGTGTGGCTGCAAAGCAACCCTCTTCCACCTCCAGCTGCTCAACTGCAAAGCACGCTCCATGTCCTTGCTTACCTTGGGGAGTTCCTCTGCAAAAGCCAGGGAGTGTTGGTGGCTTGGGTGAATTGAGGGAAGAACCCCCCACTGCTCTCTCTGTCTATCATGTGTGGGGCACCTAGAAACAAACTCCTTCCCAATGGCCCAAACCCTGCTTTCAGTTGTCGCACAGAGCACAAAGCTCTGGGACAAGCCGCTGTTATGGACTGTTTACCTTCTTTGTCCATTTATTTATTAAATTTGCACTCAGTTTCATTAGCTGCTCACGTGAGCGCCTGGTTTCACTGCCGCCCACTTGCTACAGCTCGGCTTCCCTGCCTGGTGCTGAAGGAAAGCTTAGGAAAGAACAGCAGTAGGGCTTACTTCCGAGTAAGTGTGCAGGGCTTCCGTGGGGGGCAAGCAGGCAAGCAGGGTCATTGGGGTGGTGATTGTGTATGGGGGGGGACCTGGCAAGAAATGCCCCCCTTTCGTCTTGGGAAATGTTGGAGCGTACAGTATGTGCTTTTCCTTGCTTTCTGCATCAGATGTTTGCTACTGATGGGAGCAGGAAAAGCACAATTCGAACCACCCTGAGACCTGTGGGTATAGGGCAGTATATAATAATAATAATAATAATAATAATAATAATAATAATAATAATAATAATACTCAATAATGGTGTCATAACAGGGATATGTAACAGGGATATGTATGTATGGGACCCAGGTGGCGCTGTGGTTAAACCACTGAGCCTAGGGCTTGCTGATCAGAAGGTCAGCGGTTCGAATCCCTGTGACGGGGTGAGCTCCCATTGCTTGGTCCCAGCTCCTGCCAACCTAGCAGTTCGAAAGCACGTCAAAAATGCAAGTAGATAAATAAGAACCGCTACAGCGGGAAGGTAAACGGCATTTCCATGCGCTGCTCTGGTTTGCCAGAAGCGGCTTTGTCATGCTGGCCACATGACCTGGAAGCTATACGCCGGCTCCCTCAGCCAATAATGCGAGATGAGCGCCCAACCCCAGATTCGGTCACGACTGGACCTAATGGTCAGGGGTCCCTTTACCTTTTAACAGGGATATGTGGGCCTAGCCCAGAGGTAGGCACCCTGAGGCCCGTGGGCAGGATGCGGCCCAATAGCCTTCTAAATCCAGCCCGCGGACGGTCCGGAAATCAGCGTGTTTTTACATGAGTAGAATGTGTCCTTTTATTTAAGATCCATCTCTGGGTTATTTGTGGGGTCTGCCTGGTGTTTTTACATGAGTAGAACATGTGCTTTTATTTAAAATGAATCTCTGGGCTATTTGTGGGGCATAGGAATTCGTTCATTTTTTCCTTCAAAATATAGTCCGGCCCACGACATGGTCTGAGGGATGGTGGACTGGCCCACGGCTGAAAAAGGTTGCTGACCCCTGGCCTAGCCATTAAAGGAAAAGAAGGAGAGAACTTGCTGCAGCATTTTTGTGGCAATTCTGTTTAGATGAGAACATCTTGTTCTTCCAGCACTCAGGTGCACCAAGGCAATGTCCCAGGCTGTCTTGCAAGTCCAACATACACAACAGGTTAGCATGCTGTTTTTAATAAACCCCAACCCATGCATTCCCCCCCTTTTTTACAGGCATAGCATTTTCCTAGGATGGGACTGTCAGGCACTAACTCTTGCTATCCCACTTAATCTTGCGACCAGAGCAAATCAATTCTTAAGCCATCAGCACAATGTGATGATGATGATGCTTGACTTTAGGCTGATGTTAGAGTCTACATGGTACAGTACTATTGGAACATAAGACGCTTCTTATGAGTCAGATAACATAGTCTGACAAAGCAGTAAAAATATTTGGGAATAAGGAGTATCTGTTAGGACTTTAAACCTAAGACGCTGGCAAATTAGCAAGGTCATGTGATTTAAGTTGTTAAGTCGTTAAGATGCTCAGTATATATAGAGCGTTTGTTTTGTTTGCCTGTGGGGTGTGGAGCAGTCATGTCTGAAAGCTCTGGAGGTGTTTCTGTTATTTTTCTGCAATAAAGCTGTCTTCAAAAGTTGAGCTTTGGTGAGTCGTTTTCTGCTGCAAAGCTACAAGAATTCTACAACAAGAAGAATCCAGCCGCTGTGCTTAAAGCTCTGCAAAGAGAACTGTTTCTGGTCTGTATAGCGCAGCAAAAGCGTTTTTACTGGACCAGTGCAGAAAACCTCTTTAGGTTATGGACTGAGTTATGTTTTGGATTCTAATGCTGTGGACTCTCATGTGCTGATTGCTGTATCGTGTGCAGAGGCAGTGAAAGTGGCTTCGGATGTGAGAAGACCTGCTTGGTCGTAAATCAAGCCATAAAACAAGGGAGGAACCGAGAGAGCTGCGTAAGTGAAGGCTTACAGCTTTAATTAACTGCAAAAGGCTAGTTTGATCTCCCGTTGTGTTTTTTTGCCAATAAACACAAGACGGTGGCAGATTGCTAGTGAAGACACGGAGGGGAAAAGTTTAAAAGGCTTCAGAGAAGGCTCAAAGCGTCTGAAAAGTGAGTAAAGTAAATCCCAAGGGGGAAGAGAAGCAAGGGCACTCAGAGGGGGTGGCAATAGACCCCAATAATGGCAGCAGAAAATTTCCAGGTTCCCTTTCCAAAGCTGAACTCTGCTAATTATGTGCAGTGGTCTAAGAGGGCTCAAGTCTGGTTGGAAGCCAAAGAAGTTTGGGCGGACTATGTCCAGAGGCGAAAGCCAATTGTGGCTGTTGCAGCAGATGCCACAGCAGAGCAACAGGCTGCTGCACATGCTCAGAATAGAGAACATGATAAAATGGATACTAAAGCTAGATGCATGTTAATGGTATCGATAGATGACTCTCAACTGCCCCATGTGGAAGGCTTAAGGTCTGCATTTGAAATTTGGGAAGCCCTTAAGCATATTCACCATAGAGCCACGCCCAGAGAGAAGATGAATTCCCAGTGTGGGGGAACTGGCAGGCAGAGCTGTAAGGAAGTCTCACAAGTGTCTGCTATGGCCATCAAGTCGTGTTTTCGATGTGGAAGCAGATTTCATCTAATAGCAAAGTGCCCAGAAAAGCAACAGGAATTTCAGCAGCCCAAGGCCAGTTTCCAGAGCTACAGAGGAAGACAACGTGAGAACTACAAGAGTCAACGACCCAGAGGGGGAGAAGTTGCTGATAAGGGACTGTCTGCAATGGTAGTGCAACAGAGCTCTAAAAGGAACCCACAACCCTTGAAATGGATAATTGACAGTGGGGCTTCGCACAGTTTAATACCGGCGACATCTTGTGGCAGTCTTAGGAACTGCAAGACTTTACCAGTTGCAAAAACTGTGACTATAGCAGACAATAGCAAACGAGAAATGAACCTTAAAGGCACCATTTATGTTAATTGTTTGCAAACTAACCTTCCTGTTTTTGTTCTTCCAGGAATGAAGAATGGACTTTTGAGTGTGTCAGGCCTGGTAAAAAGTGGTTTTAAGGTTAAGTTTGAAAAAGATGTGTGCACTATTTCAAAACAGGGGAAGGAGCTAGTTAAAATTCCCTGTGAGGAAGGGCTTTTTGTTTTGGATGAAGAGCAGTTGGCAGCAGGCAGCTGTTCAACAGGTGAAGCTCAAGAGCAGTTGGCAGCAGGCAGCTGTTCAACAGGTGAAGCACAAGCTAAATGTGTAAATAAGGCTCCTCATACAGGTTGTGCGCATTTACTACATAGAAGGTTAGCTCATATATGCTTTAAGTATGTAAGCAAGATGCCAGATTTAGCTGAGGGGTGTAACCTTAAACCCTGTTCGAATTTTTTGGATTGTTGTGCTTGTAAACACTCTAAGGTTAAGACATGTAACTACCCTAGATCTGATAGAGTAAGCAAGAAACCCTTTGAGCTAGTACACACAGATGTGTGTGGCCCCTTTCCGGTCAAGTCCCTTGGAGGTGCGAGATTTATGCAAATTTTAGTGGATGATTTTTCAAGGGCCAGTTGGGTTTTCTTTCTGAAAGAAAAATCGCAAGCAGCATCAATTCTGATGGATTGGATTGAAGAAGTAGAGTGTAAATTTGACACTAGGGTGCGCAAGATACAATCGGATCGTGGTGGGGAGTATGTGAACCACACGCTAGCGACATGGTTAAAACGCAAAGGTATAGTCCATAGACTTACCAATCCCTATTCACCACAGGAGAACTCAGTTGCGGAAAGAAAATTCCGAACATTGCAAGAAGCCATTGCTGCTTTACTGTTTGATTCTGGATTACCACAGCGTTTTTGGGCAGAGGCTGCGCTGTATGCAAATTATTCCTTTAATAGAGTGTACAACAGCACAGTAGGCAACACTCCTTACTTCATGTTGTTTGGTAAGAAACCAAAAATTGACCATCTAAGAGTTTTTGGATGTCGTGCTTATGTGCTGGTGCCTAGGGCACAACGCAAGAAAGGTGATCCCAGATCTAAAGAAATGATTTTCTGTGGTTATCAAGCAAACACAAAAGGTTGGAGATTTGTAAATGTAGGAGGTAATCAAACAAAAATCACAATCAGCAGAAGTGCTGAATTTTGTGAACAAGATGGTTGGAATAGAATCCATGGTAATTCTGACATACTATTTGATGTGTCAAATGAAAAAGATCAGACACAGGTCCCAAGGCGAGAATTAGTTCCAGAACAGGCTGAGGAATCTGAGTCTGAGGATGAGGGTGAGAAACCTTCTAGTTCACACAAGTTTGAAAAGTCAGAATTGTCTAGCCCAGTAGGTTTACCTGTACAGCAAGGGAGACGAGTAAAGTCAGAATCAGAAAGTCCTTCAACTGCTAGTGACAAACAGGTGACAACCAGTGATTCTGGGTCAGAGGGGGCAACTGATGGAGCATCGCAGGAGCTGCCAAGGCGTTCCAAGCGTACCAACAAAGGAAAACCTCCAGAAAGGTATCAAGCCATTAGTGTTTGGGTAGGATTGGCGAATTGCGAACCTGAAAGTTTTGAGGAGGTAGAGCAATTACCCAAGGAGGAGGCCAGTAGGTGGCACGAGGCCATGCAGAAAGAGTTGAATTCTATGAAGGAGCTTGGTGTATTTTCCATCTCCAAACTGCCAGAAGGTACCAAGGCAATAAGTTGCCGATGGGTGTATAGAATAAAGACAACAGTAACAGGGAAACCAGAGTACAAAGCGAGGCTTGTAGCTCGGGGTTTTTCACAAAGTAAAGGGGTACACTACTCCGAAATTTATGCGCCCACTTCAAGGAGCGAAACTCTACGTGTACTCCTAGCAGTTGCTGCTCAGAGAGGATTCAACGTGAATCACTTTGATGTCTCAACTGCTTATCTTCATTCAGGTCTAGCTGAAGAACTTTATATGGAGCTACCGCCAGGATTGAAAGGTGATAGGTCTAATCAAGTTTGGAAGTTACACAAGTCAATTTATGGACTCAAGCAGTCAGCTCATAATTGGAATGAATTTCTAAATGATGTTTTGGTAAGCATTGGCTTTAGCAGGAGTAAAGCTGACAACTGCTTATATTTCAGAGGTTCAGGAGACACTCAAGAATCTTTGCTTGTTTATGTAGATGACCTGATTTATACTTCAAAGACACAAAAGCAGGTGGAAAAGCTGGCCAAGGAGTTAAGTAAACACTTCAAAATTAAGAATCCTGGTGCTGTAAAGGTCTATCTTGGTGTTCAGATAGATAGGACCAAAAATGGCAGTTTCTTGCTGAATCAAAAAGGCAAAATATTGCAAATGTTGGAAAAGTTTGGCATGGCAGAGTGTGCAGGTGTTAGAACACCTATGGAAATGGGTTTTGTAAAAGAAAGTGAATTCAAGGATAGTGCTGAGTTCAAACGTCCTGAAATCTTTCAATCAGCCCTGGGAAGCTTATTGTACCTTTCGCAATGGAGTAGGCCAGACATTGCTTACGCTGTTAACTTACTCAGCAGGGAAGCTTCAAAACCTAGTGTAAATGCATGGAAAGGAATTCAAAGAGTCTTAAGATATTTACAATACACCAAAGATTTTTGCCTTGAATTGTCTTCTGAAGGGCAAGCACAGCTTACTTGCTGGGCAGATAGCGATTGGGCAAATTTAAGGGATAGAAAATCAGTGTCTGGCTGTGTAGTAAAATTTGGAAACTCTCTGGTTGGATGGCGTTCGAAGAAGCAAAACCTGATTGCTTTATCGTCGACAGAAGCCGAATTCTGTGCCTTATCTGAATTATGTAGAGATCTAGAATTTTACAAATGTCTGGCACAAGAGATGTGTGAAAAGTCCATCACGCCCATCACTATATGGGGTGATAATCAGCCATGTCTTAAATTAGCACAGAATGGTCAATTTAAAGGTCGTACAAAACATTTGGATATCAGATTTCAAAATGTTTGTCAAACAGTGAGAGCGGGAATTGTTAAATTAAGTTACTGTCCAAGTCATGAAAATTTAGCTGATGGATTTACAAAACCGCTTGGGTTTCAGCGTCATGAAGAATTTTGTGAAGAATTGGGTCTGAAATAACTTTGTAGAACTGTTTATATTTTGCCAGCGAGAGGGGGTGTTAGGACTTTAAACCTAAGACGCTGGCAAATTAGCAAGGTCATGTGATTTAAGTTGTTAAGTCGTTAAGATGCTCAGTATATATAGAGCGTTTGTTTTGTTTGCCTGTGGGGTGTGGAGCAGTCATGTCTGAAAGCTCTGGAGGTGTTTCTGTTATTTTTCTGCAATAAAGCTGTCTTCAAAAGTTGAGCTTTGGTGAGTCGTTTTCTGCTGCAAAGCTACAAGAATTCTACAACAAGAAGAATCCAGCCGCTGTGCTTAAAGCTCTGCAAAGAGAACTGTTTCTGGTCTGTATAGCGCAACAAAAGCGTTTTTACTGGACCAGTGCAGAAAACCTCTTTAGTATCCTCATGTCCATGTCCATTGCCTAGTACCAGCAGTGTTCAAAGAAGAAGGAGCAATATGTAATCTCACATACAGAAATTTTCATACACGCATAATGGCAAAATTATGCAGTAAACAAATTAATCCCAGCTGCTAAATGTACAAGAATTGGTGCTAAATTTAAACATGCTTGTGGCTTACAAATATTAATTATTTAATTAATCCTGGGAGCACATGGCTAATTCAAGAGAGAAAATTACATTTTCAATGCTGTTATATATGGAGTCTTGACCGCAATCAATTAGCACTCTGCTTGTAGGTTACACAGGGCATATTATTCAGCAGCTATGGATTTCCTAAACTGGATTGATTGACTGATTGATGGATATTTATTAAGTGTCAGCTGAAACTTTGCTCTCTACATAAAAGTAGTTGGTAAAAAATGGCTCGCTTGTGCCAGGATAAACCAAAGGTGTTGATGAGTGGTACTACTTTCACCAGGGGTGACACACCCCCTTTTGCCAATTGTGGTGGAACAGGAAGTGCCACATTGTCCTGCCGATACAACCTCCTCCGCCGATACTCTGACCCATCAGCCACTGACAGAGAAGTGGCACCGCCATTGGTGATATATATATATATATATATATATATGTCTCAGGATCCGGCCAATCCGAGCCAAGCGAATGACTCTGAAGAGGGTAGGGGAGAAGAAGTATTTCTGGATGATGTCAGAAAGTACAGAGCCCACTATTGATAGAATGGTGCCAATTTTGGCCAAGATTACGCCAAGTTTGGGTGGCATCTCACTCGAAATCACGTTGAGATCAAGATCTCATGTGATTTTGGGTGAGAACTTTCCCAAAATGCCTGTGATCCTGCCCAGAATGGGCACTGGTGGCATGTCGCTGGTGTAGGAGGCAGGGCACCCATGGGCATGTTGCATGGGGGGCTTCTGCCACATGAAGCAGTGGTCTCACTTGCATCATAGCTGGTCTGGCTTAGACTCTCACTTATAACTCAGTGTAGCACAGATTATGCACATCGTTTGGTAAGTTTTGTGCATTGTCTTTGCACTGTAGTGTTTGGTTTAACTTTAGCTCATTGGCACAGCCTGTCTTGAGTTATTTGCCCTGTAACTAAGCGGCATTCTATGCTGTGCTTGTTCTCTGTGTTACACCATGTTTTAGGATGATACAGAACCCCCCCCCCAAGTGAAATTTCTGCAGTCTCATCTTTTTTTCTTTCCTTTTTACGGACCTTGGAATTAATTACATTTCACCCAAGCAGGAACCTCTGAACAAATGTAGTGTATTAATTTTGCTTTTCGTATTTGTACTCTACCTTACATTCTACACCAGTTTACAAAATCTGAAAGTCAAAATACAATGATATTATAAAAATGCACTAAAAGCAATTCAACAGCAGTAAAAAAAACAGATTAAAAAACAGTTGGTGATTTAAAAACAAACTAAGCCAGCTAAATTAGCCACTTAAAAATGGATCAGTTGTCACATCTGAGAAGAGATGGTATGGCCTGGGAGAGTCCCATGGGCAGGGCAGAGAGGCCCAGAGGCCTGCCCTCACCTCTACCTTTCAGCAACTGTACAAGGTAACTCAGTAACATTCGTATATTATATATATGGAGAAGCAGGGGCTCCATCTTCTAGGGGCCAAACCCTTTTGTGCTCCCTGAATATTTATTGGAATGTCCAAAAGTGGTAGAGAAGGCCAAGCACGGAGCAGAGTACAACCTCTGGCCATTTCCATCTCCTCCTCCTCCTCCACCACCACCTCCTCCTCCTCCTCTGGGGCTGCCTCCTGCCACAGAGGGGAAGGAGGCAGGATGCAGCCCTAGACTGCTGATGGCAGCAGCAGGAGGAGGAGAAAGCTCCCCCCCCCCGGCTCCTCCAACATCCTAACATCACATGCACAACATTCGGAGAGCATGGATTGCCTAAGGCCACCTAGTGATTTCACGACAGAAGCTAGGGTTAGGGACTTCCTGGTTCACAGTTCATGCACCCTACAGTTTTCAGATTCACTGTTTAATTTCCTTTTTGGTGAAATTTGGTAGCAACTCTAGCATGACATGCATTACAGGGGGCGGTTTCTGTGTAGTTAGTAAGTTGCAAGTTTTGCCTTGGGCAGGGTGCTGGACTAGGTGACCAGTTGATCAACTTTGATCTACCTGTCTGGAAAACACAAGTCACACACACCATGCAACTACTACTAGTGGATGAATTGCCATCGATGCTTTAAAATTTAAGCCAAAGAAACTGCTCTGGATGCTTTTGAAATCATGTGCAACAAATTAGACCATATTCAGTTGTTTACACACACATAATTAGCAGTTTAATTTCCTCAGTGACTAAAGTAGCCCTATGGTTTGAAGCAGGCGTTCCGAGTGAGCTGTTTGGTTTGAGCGTCAGTTTTAGCTCTGCACTGCCCTCTGCTGTTATGGGAAACATTTAGCTGATCCAGTTCAACATCAAAGCACCAAAATTGCAAACAGCATTAATTCATTTAATACCATATTTAAGAAGATTCCAATTCACCTGACCTCAAAGCCAGCAAACAATTGAATATGCACCTCATGATACCAGCCTTTTCCCCTCTCTCCTTCAGCTACCAGCTATGTGTCATTAGCATATCACCCTTGGAACATGTTTCCCTTTCACACCATTTAGTGCAATTATAGATTATGTTGTGTGCCTGTATATGAACCGTGGAGCTGAGGGAAATAATGTTGCACAAAGCAGCATCTCTCACGCCTGAAGCAATATGATTACTCATGGCGTGCCTCACTCTTGTGAAATCCAATTTCAGCTTTTTATCATATGTTACCCTTAAAAACATCCTTTAGCTGCGGGGAACAAGGCTGTCAGCTGCAAGTGAGTTGCACCTCTTCCGAGGACGCCACACACTAATAATCAAATCTCAAGGTTTTGTCCAGAAGACTCTCGCTAATTAACCGAGAAGGTGAATGACCTCTTTAACAGGCTCCTTATCCTGCATCTCTCACTGCTGTCATTTGTGAAATGCCCTTTGTATTGTATGTTGATCATGAGGTATCTTTCCACTAGTACAGTAAAGGGTCACGAGAAGAGATTTTTGCCTCAGAATTACTCATAAGAGATGGAGAACTGTCTGGCTTAGACTGAGATGCATCTGTTGCTGTGAGGGAAAACAGCAAAAACATTGTTGAGCAAGGGCTGGGAAGATTTTTTTTTAAAAAAATGCAACTGAAAGTGGATAGGGAGGGATTTTAAATGGCCAGAAAAGAGATTAATTGCAATATCAACCTCCTGTGCAGTACTTAATATCCCATCACTCATTCGAGGCCAAGCTAGACATGGCATTTGCCCTGGCTACTGTAAAAGATTTTTCTTTTAAAAAATATTGATGCTAATAGGGAGCTTTTCTCTCATTGCAAATAACAGAGTGCAGGGACAATTATGATCAGGATCATAATACCTCCCCTCCCCGCATCAGCTAATTCTTAAAAGATAAATACATACCAGACATCATGTCTAGTTTAGTTCTTGGACATGTTGTAATGTGGGGTGATACAATGCAGTGGTATTAAGGAGCAGTCTTGATCTCCTGATGGCCACCTCATACTTTCAAGTTCTCATTTGATGCTGAAGTTATGCAAAACATGCATTTATCCATTTGTTCTGAGCCCTTATACCTGGCACTAGAACACCCTGTAAGTATACATGTAAAGCACAAAACTCAAAAGATTTAAATTCCTCTGTGACTGGAAACATATGGAAAGATTCTGCTTCTTATTAGTGCACACTATAAATCATGCCTCATAAATGTGGGCCCACGTGGGACCACAGAGGCCTTCCCTGGGTCTCACTGGGTCTCCTCCCCCCACCTCAATGATGCATTCTATTTTACCCAATAGAATAGTTTGTGACATGGTGGCCACAGCATTTTTTCCTGGTTTGCAGATGTGTCCATGAACCCCAAACAGGTTGCTAATACCTGGTACAGGTGCCATGCAGCAAGTGCCACAAGACAAAAGCCCTGCAGATCAGGCATTGATTTCTCTACCACCTCATACCCTATTTTCCAGTGACAGTCCCAGAATTATGAAAGCCATCGCAGATTCTTATTTGATTCTCGAATGTCCCTATTTCCTCCGCCAGTGCTGCTGCCACCGAGCTCAGGGAGGAGGATGAGCCGGCAGTTGTTCTGAGCAACTGCGGCAGCAGTGGTGGCTGCGAAGAAACATCCT